>NC_142517.1:33300000-33422500 GCF_057876585.1 Rhinolophus sinicus
TCTAGCACTTGCTATTATTTGTCTTGTTCATAATAGCCATTGTCACAGGTGTGAGGTAGTATCTCATTGTGGTTGATTTGAGAAAAAAGATGCCATCTGCGCCAACATGGATGGATCTTGAGATTATCATGCTAAGTGAAATAAGTCAGAAAAAGTTGAGAGCCATGGTTTCATTCATATGTGGGATACAAGACTGAAAGCAACAAACGAACATGACAAACAAACAAAAACTCATAGACACAGACAACAGTTTGGTGAATACTAGAGGGTATGGGGGTAGGAGGGATGGTAGAAGAGGGTAAAGGGGGTCAAATATATGGTGATGGAAGGAGAAATGACTCTGGGTGGTGAACACACAATGCGATAAATAGATGATGTATTATAGAAATGTACACTTGAAACCTATATAATTTTACTAACCAATGTCACTCCAATAAATTTAATAAAAAATTTAAAAAAGGATTATTTTAAATTTGATAAAAACAGGGGAATCGGTCATTATATAAGAGTTTTAAAGTAAATGTTTTGTTTTTATTTCTTCTTTCTGATTGGCTTATATAATGGCCCCTATCACTGTTTGACTTACAAAATCGATTACTAGGTAAGGGATTAAAATCTGGGAGATAAATTCTAGATGATACTTTAAAAAAGTATTGTACATCTGAAATATATGTAACTTTACTAACAATTGTCACCCCAACAAACTTTAATTAAAAACACAAACAAACAAACACAAAAACACCCTGTGTTGAAGATTTGATCCTCTAGAGTAGCCTTTCACTGTTATTAATAAAAGCTACAATTAACTATTCTATACATATGCAATTTATCTTGTTCCTTGTGTAGTACATGTGGAATCTCTTCTTTGATGTTTCTGTGGTAGCAAGAAGTAAACTTTATTTGTTAAGTGTATGTAAAGTGAGTTGGAGTTTTTATTTCCCAGCTGCTAAATAGTTAAACTGGGCAAAACTAAAATGTGAAACAACCTTAGTCAAGATAATATATTTCAAATCTGAGGATTGCTTTCCCTGATCACAGTTAAACAATGTTAGTTTTACAGCAAATAGGAACAATTTCAGTACAGTCCTGTGTCTTTGCAGTTCCTCTTCAGAGTTATTTTAAACAAGTGTGTTATAAGGGGGGCGGGGGGTTAGGTAGAAGAGGGTAAAGGGGTCAAATATATGCTGATGGAAGGAGCACTGACTCTGGGTGGTGAACACATAATGTAATATATAGATTATTATAGAATTGTACACTTGAAATTATATAATTTTACTAACCAATTTCATCCCTGTAAATTTAGTTAAAAAAAAATCAGAAATGACGTGTCCTAAATTTACTGTATCATCTTTATTACTGATAGTAGACACATTATTTAAAATATTACACATAAACATTTAATGGCTATAGTTTTTATTAATGAATTTTATTTTTAACCATAATGTATTTGTGTTAAAAATCCCCAAAAGTTAAATATAAATTCATAGGTGAATTAATATCATCTTAACTTATTTGATATAACTGTTATTCTATTAAATATGCTCAAGACATCATTAACTATATTTTATAAATATTTTTATTAGTAGTATAGTTAAAATATAATAGAATGCAGGTTCAGATGGCCAAGTCAGTTACAATGATTACAGTAATTTTATTTGAGATAATTTTTATTAGCATTGGCTAATTCATTGTGAGTATAATTATTTCATTCCCCAAAATAAAACCTATTGGCCAAAACAATTAAGTTTATCAAATAAATGAAGCAAATTATCAGAGAGCTCAAAAATACCTCTTTAGTTTTTAATACATCATGTATTTTATATTTGTTCCGTGCCTGCTACCAAAAGCTTTTGAGGCGACATAAAATTAGCTTGTGTATGTCTGTTTTAAAATTGAGTCAATTTTTAAAAGTGGAGAAATAATGTAACAGATAGCTTAGGTACATTACTTAAACCCTTAGTATATTAGGGGTACTTTGAGAACAAATGAGATAATATATTCAAATCTCTCCCTATAGGTTAAGTTATAATAAATATAAGTAATTATATTCATAGATAATTCCCAAGTGTCTATTTTAATAAACATATTTTCCTGATATAAATTCCTCAGTACCCTTTTTTACTGCTTATTTTCTTTCACTGGGAGTTCAGTGATCAGAAGATGAAATTGAATAGAGTTACAGACTCGGCACTTAGAAAGATTACTCAACACAGTGAAGACTGCCTGAAGTATATATGCTGAATTCATAATCATACATCAACCAGTGCGGAGGGTGTTCAGATATGTATTCGACATGAAGGGACTGCTTTTTACAGTATCCTGTTCATGTGAGGGACCTGGCAAAGGTGGGACTCAGATGGTTAGAGCATAGCTGGAAGAATTATAAACATTTAAATAGCAATGACATTGATGTTGGACAATTTATAGTCACAACTTTCAAAAAAGAAAGAAAAGGGAAAAAAAAATTAGGCTTCTTCTGCAACTTGAGCCTTTGCTGGAATCCTCACTTTTGGAGAAACTAATTTTTCTACCAGGAAGAAAAAGAGATGTCTATCAAGAATATGAGAAGACAAACCACAGACTGGGAGAGAACATTTGCAAAATACATATCTAATAAAGGACTGTTATCCAAAATATACAAAAGGGTCTTAAAATTCAACAATAAGAAAAATGCACAACCCAATTTTTTAAATGGGCCAAAAATCTAAACAGGCATCTTCTCAATGAAGATAAACATATGGCAAGTAAGCTTGCGAACTGATGCTCCACATCATATGTCATCAGGAAGATGCAAATTAAAACTACAGTGAGATAGCACTACACACCTATTAGAATGCCCAAAATCTGGAGCACTGAAAATACCAAATGTTGGTGAGGATGTGGAGCAACGGGAACTCTGATTCACTGCTTGTGGGTTGCAAAATAGCACTCTGGAAGAGAGTTTACAGTTTCTTACAAAATTAAACATATGCTTACCATATGATTCAGCAATCGTGCTTCTTGGTATTTACCCAAATGAATTAATAACTTGTGCCCACACAAAAACCTGCACACAGATGTTTAAAGCAACTTTATTCATAATTTCCAAAATTTGGAAACACAGTAGGTGAATGGATAAAACATTTTGATGTTTGCTTATACCACAGTTTGATATGCTATCAAGCCATGAAAATACATTGAACAACCTTAAGTGCATATTAATAAGTTGAAATAAATCAATCTGAAAAGATACACATGGTATGATTATCAACTATATAACATTTAGGAAAAGGCAAAACTATAGAGACAGTAAAACGATCAGTGTTGCCAGGGTTTGAGGAAAGGAAAGCATGAACATGCAGAAAGCAGAGGATTTTTACGGCAGTGAAATTAATCTGTATGGTAATTGTGGATACATGTCATCATACATTTGTCAAAACCCATAGAATGTGCAACACTAAGAGTACTCTCTAGTGTAAACTATGGATTGGGGTGAAAATGATGTGTTAGTGTAGGTTCATTGATTATGACATCGCTCTGGTTGGGAATATTAATAGTGGGAAAGGCTGTGTATGTGTGGGGTAGGGGTATATGAGAAGTCTCTGTACTTTCCACTCAATTTTGCTGTGAACCTAAAAGTGCTCTGAAAAATAACAGTCTATGGAGAGAGAGAGAGAGAGAGACAGAGAGAGAGACAGAGAGACAGAGAGACAGAGAGACAGAGAGAGAGAGAGACAGAGAGACAGAGAGACAGAGAGAGAGACTGAGACTTTTGCAGAGTAAGGCCAACCAATTAAGCCCAGAAAAATTAAATCAGAATAAACCAAGGGATCCAGAAGAGATAAAAATTCTGCCACACTTTTGAAATCAGGTTGGATACAGACATGTTCTTATTGGACTAGGAAATATGAATTATTCAAACCCAATCATGAGACCCCTTAGAGACTCTTTCAAACTTTTTGGATTATCACCCACATACAAATACATTTTACATTGCAATCCATCATACGCAGACGTGCGTCATACATCTGCACACACAATTGAAGGAAAACATTTACTAAACAATTCTATACTTAATACATGCAATGCACTCTATTTCCTCTTTTATTCAACATTATTAAAAAATATGCTGGACATGATTTAGTTAACTGATTTTTCTTTTGTTTTTCTTTTTACAACTCCAGTGTACAAAACATTGCCTGGAAGCCAGTCTAGTGTTCAGAGCAGAAACTGATAGGGTCAGTCACACAGAATGATTGCTGTATTTTTGGTGTTTTGCAGATCCCAGAATGGATACACAAAGCTAATTGATAACTTTCTGTTTACCTGGACATTTAGGGGTTGACTTGAGATGAGGCACTAAGGGACACGTTGTGGTTGAATGCACACATGAAGAACAGGTGCTCATAAATATCCCATTTCCCTCCTCTGCCCAGACGCATAGTCACTAGAGACTGACAGCTTTTGAATCCAAACTTCCAACTGCTGCTTTCCTGGGAATGGATTAGATTAGCCGGAAGAGCTTCTGATGGACACACGCAGCCAAGGGAAGCCACACATCATTCCCTGGGTTATCAGAAAGGAATCCTACCTTATACACAGAGAAAGAATGAAGAGTCAGTGTTGGGCAATGGAAAAAAGGACATGTTTATGACATGTTGCCCTACATTTTAAAAAATAACTATATTGATGTTTTCCTCAGAAATTGCATTGAAGATTAAATTGCTTTCAATCCTATTTTGGTTACCAAATAGTTCTGTTGTTGCATTGTTATTTTTGTAGTAGTACCATGTTTCCCCAAAAATAAGACCTAGCAGGACCATCAGCTCTAATGCATCTTTTAGAGCAAAAATTAATACAAGACCCAGTCTCATATTATATTATATAAGACCCAGTCTTATATAAGACCCGGTATTATATTATATATTATATTATACCCTACCTTATATAATATTACATAAGACCCGTTCTTATTTTAATATAAGACCGGGTCTTATATTAATTTTTGCTCCAAAAGATGCATTAGAGCTGATGGTCTGGTTAGGTCTTATTTTCGGGGAAACATAGTAGTAATAATAACAGTTACTACTACTATCATTATTATCTTGAGAATACTGTATGCTATGACTTACCTACAAAGTGATAGGAGTTAGCTACAAACTTAAAATTAACATTAAAATCTCATATAGCTAAATTTTTGAATATTGTATAATACCTAGATTGTTCTTTAATCTACTTGTGGGTCTCACCTCACATTTGGAAGTTGCTGGCAAAGGGAGGGATTTAAAATACTAGTAAACCTAACTATAGCATAGGAATAAATTCAAGGAAGCTAAATTCACTTATTTAAAACACATTTTTAAATGAGTCATTTCATTTTTCTTTGTAGGAATGCAATGACACTCAACAACCCTGGGAAAAGATTAAGGCTCAAATCTTTAATTAATTATTATTTTTTTTAATTGGGGAATATTGGGGAACAGTGTGTTTTTCCAGGACCCATCAGCTCCAAGTCAAGTCGTTTTCAATCTAAGTTGTGGAGGGCGTAGTTCCCTGGCCCATGTGGGAATCAAGCTGGTGGCCTTGGTGTTATGAAGACTGAAATCTTAAAGCAACAAAACAGACAGATATGAGGGTTTAGATATAATTCAGTTTTACAAAGTTTTCTTTTAATCTCTCCGTAGTTCATGGCATTATTAGACATTTTTGTTATCTACCAGCCCCATTAAAAAGTAGAGAAGACAGAGAATGTGAATGGAGATCACTATTCCTTGGATTTTATTTGACATGATATACTATGGTGTTTTGAATATCCAGTTTTATGGGTCTCTGCTGAGAAATGGAAATCTTTGTCTTTTTTTGTCTGATTTAACACACTATTGAATACAGAAATTGTACTCAATCCAATACGATTCTTCATCTCTCAGTTTAAATATAGCCAAAATAAAATAGAAATCAATGACTGTTTTTAAAAAATGAATCAGATATAGCCCTCCCTCTCATATTAAAAAACAAACAAAACAACAACAACAACAAAACAAAAAACAAGAAAGAAAGAAAGAAAGAAAGAAAGAAAACATTTTCTTTATCAAATATCTTCTAGCCAGGGAGAATCATGCTCCAGGGCACTGGTTTAGTAGATTCCAAGGTCTAGTTCAGAATTAATATTTTAGTTTTAGTTGTGACAACTTAATATTAGCAAAATCTGTCATGTGATACATAATCATAACCCTTCCTCTGGTCCCATATATTGAAGTGACATTACATCAATTGTCCGTTGGGCTGGAGTGGAGTATTTTTGCTTCCTCTTTTGAGGCGTGCCATGACTGTTTCTCAAAGACTGTTCTGGGGACTGTTCACATTAATTGCTTGTCTAAAAAATTCTTCAATCCTATCCCCAGTCCTATTGACAAAGAAAGGATTTAGGATTCAGAAACTACTTTTTTAGAAAGTGCCTCTTGATTGTGAAATACTGGCATACTGGCCTATATTTCAGAATATATCCATATTCCATAGATAACTTTATTATTCTAATTAAATAGATTAGCAATCAAGAATGTTGCAATTAATAATAGCAAATTACTTACAATTAATATTATGCAAAATTTAAATTACATATTTAATTCAAACTGAAATAATATCTTAATATTTTAAGAAATAAAGATTTTAATGTAATTCAAAAATATTTATTATTTTTTAATTAGTTATTGGTAATTGGGAATTAGTTTAATTAGTAATTGGGAATCTAGTTAAAATTAAGAAATATATATGTGATATTAAAATTTACCAATATTTAACAATATAGTGACATTATATATTCCAAAGTAGGATAATGTTTAATGTTCTCTGTATAAGATTTGTGCCAAGGAATTTATTTTTAAAGAAATGATATAGTTTATCAGATACTATGAGTAGAAGGAGGCTATGACTCCACTAACCCAAAATTTCCACTTTATTGGTGAGAAAAGAGAAGCAGAGCTAGGACCAGGGCTTGGCTCCCCAGGGCATTTTCCATTAGTGTCATTCTGACTTGTTATACATGTGCCTGTCAAATCAGGAAGAGGATTTGGCTAACAGCATAGACTTTGAACTCAGATTGATCTGGACTTGGGAGCTAATCTATTTTTGTAACATTAGAAAAGTTACTTAACTCGTTTCCTCAGCATATTGGGGAAAATAGAACCTACCTCATTAGATGGAAATAAATATTAAATGAGATACAGAGTATCGAGTATCTGACCCATTATTGCTATCTGCCTTATATATATTTACATACATTTATGTTTATAAATATTTATAGTTTGAATTTAATATTTTCTGTAGATAATGCATTCAAATATTTTTTTAAAAATTAAAGCACTATGAAAAACTATATTGTGAAAATTTTCCCACCCAGCAAGTCTCCTTCTCCTTGCCTATAAATAAACTACATTTATTTGTTTGTGTGTGTCTGATTCTAGATTTTCTTTATGCAAATACTAGCAAGTATGAATCAATATCTATTCTCTTTTTTCTTCATACATTAATGATGGCACACTATTTTATACATTTGTTTTGTTTTGACTGAACAAATTATATCTTGGAGGTCACTGCATGTCAAAATACAGAGAATGTCTCCATTTCTTTTTTACAGCAAATCATCATAATAGTAAACATTTTATGGCAATTAGCATACATGAGGCACTCTTTTAAATGTTTTACATATATTAAGACATATGTAACAGCATATTCCTCAAATCCACACTACGAAATGTGTATTTGTTTCATCCTCCTTAATAGATGAAGTAACCATATTTGTGACTCTTGCCCCAAACCTCAGAAATATTAAGGGGTAATGTAAGAATTTGAACCTGTTATTCTCACCACAATCTGTACTCTTAAACTTTGCACTGTAATGTATTTCAGTTCTATAATCTCATTCTGTAGGTGAACCATTATTTATCCAAAATCATGTTGTTTCCAAACTTTTCTTTTTATTAAAACCAATGCTGCAGTAAATAATCTTGGACAGAAAAACATGCAAATAATAATTCTGATCAATTTATAGAAGTCAGATTACTGGGTGAAATTGTAAATGCCTTTGTGATTTTGATAGATGTTACCAAATCACCATCTTTAGTGATTTTTAATATGTAGTTCCACCAGCAATGTATGAGAGTCTTTATTTCCCCATAGCCCGGCTAACAGAGTATATTGCCAAACATTTAGATTTTTATCCCAAATAGGACAAAAATACTATCTCACTGTAGTGTTAATTGTTCTTATTAAGAATTAGGTTGAGAATCTTTCCATTTTTTTCAAGACCAATTTCCATTTCCTTTTCTGTCCATAACCTTTGCCAATTTTTAGAAATTGTAGTGTTGGTCTTTTTCTGATACATATATAGGAATTGACCCTTTGAATACAATGCAATTTGAATTTTTTTTCAGGTTTTTATTATTTAAAATAGACTTTATTTTGGGGAGCAGTTTTAGATTTACAGAAAAAATGTACAGAGAGTTCTTGAATATCTTGCACCCAGATTCCCTTATTACTAACACCTCACATTAATATGGTACAGTTATTACAATTAGTGAACTAATACTGATACTTTTTTTTTTTTTTAACTAAAGGCAATATTTTATTTAGATTTCCTTTGTTTTTACCTAATGGTTTTTTGGTTTGTTTTGTTTGTTTGTTTTGTTTTGTTTCATTTTTGTTTTTCTGCTTCAGGATCCCATCCAAATGATCACATTACCTTCAGTCATCAGGTCTCCTTAGGTTCCTTCTGTCTTAGTCACTTCAGCTGCTATAATGAAATACCATAGACTGGGTGGCTTAGTCAACATACATTTATTTCTCACAGTTCTGGAGGCTAGAAGTTCAATTTAAGGGTGCCAGTGGAAAGGTTCTTGGTTAAAGCTCTTTTCCTGGTTATATCTTCACATGGCCTTCCCTGGGTGCATGCACTCAGAGAGGGAGATATCTTCTGACTCTTGTTTTCCTTTTTTAAGGGTATTTATACCATCATGGAAAATCTACTCTCAAGACTTCATGTAAAACTAATTACCTCTCAAAGTCCCACCTCCAAATACCATCACATCAGGGATTAGGAGGCTTCAACATTTGAATGTTGGGGGAATACAATCAGTTCATAACAGGCTCTTTTTTACTATGAAAGTTTGTCAGATTTTTCTTGTTTTTATTGACTTTGACAGTTTTGAGTTCTGTTCAGCTCTTTTGTCAGATGCCCCTCTATTGGGATTGCTGATTGTCGTTTTTCTTTTTCTTCTTTTTCTCTTTTTTTTTTTTTTTTTTTTTTTATGATTAGACTGAGGTTAGGGATTTGGGGAGGAAGACCACAGAGGTAAATTACCATTTTCATCACATCATGTCATGAGTACATACTGTCACATGATTTATCACTGTTGATATTGACTTTGATCACCTGGCCAAGGTAGTGTTTGTAGTTGTTTCCATTTTAAAGTTACTCTCCCACCCCAAACCCTTTCCATACTGTATTTTTTGGAAGAAAGCCACTGTGCCCAGCCCATACTTAAGTGTGGAGAGTTATGCTCCCCGAGGGGGTAGTATCTACATACTCATAACTCACTTGGAATTGTTCTTCATGGGAGATGTATTTATTATCCTTCCTTTATGCATTTATTAATTTATTTATATCAGTGTATAAAATCATAGAATTTTTATATTTTTGGTTGTAGTCCTATGTTACTTCTCGTTTTATATTTTGATGGCTCAAAAAACCCTGTTTTTGGGAGCTCTTTCAGTTGGCTCGAGTGTCTCTTTGACATAACCCCATCAATGTATAGTTGGTTTGTTTGAACTCACCTTCTAGCATTACAAGATACACTAGCCTCATCTTGTATATTTACAGCTCCAGTCCCAGAATCAGCCATTTCTTCAAAGAGTCTTGGTTTCTGTTATTGTGGAATAATATTAGAAACCAATATCTGAGCACTGTGTGTGCTTGTTGCTATGGGGTGTCGTTGTCTTTAGGTTTTCTCAGTTGAGGAAGCAAGAAAATTACCACTTCCTGTATGTGTTTGTGTATAATTTCTATATCCATAAATTAAACATAAGGTCATATGGATGTCTTCAACTCTAATCCATTACCACATGGATCATTCTAGTCCCCTTCCTTGGTTAGCCATAAATCCCAACTTCAACATTGAAAGACCTGACTTCTACAGTCTGCCACCCATTTATTTATTACTCAATTCATATGTATATATATGAATTCATGTATATATATGTATATGTGTAACATAATATATATATACTATATATATTATGTATATATATGTGTAATATATATATTACACATATATATATATATGTGTAATATATATACACATATATATATATATGTGTGTAATTACACATATATATATACACATATATATATATATATATATATATATATATATATATGTGTAATTAGTACTCCCATAAGAACTAAAGTACAGTGTGCATGTGCATTCCTTTTGCCTTTAGTTGTAGAGACTCAACTCATTTCCAGAGTTAATTAGGTCAGCACTTTTTCTCCTCATCTCTTTGAGTGAAGTCATTTCACATATTTGCAATACAGTTAGATTCTCTTGTCTTCCTGGGTTTCCCAACCTCCTAAATGATTTTTTAAATTTGCATATATTAAGATTCACCTTTGTGCTTTAAAGTTTGATGTTTTGACAAATATGTAATTTTATAGCCAACATTACAATATTCTACAGACTATTAATAGTCTAAACAATTGCATGAACTACTCCTATTTAATCTTCTCCCCAGAGCCTCTAGAAACCATTGATATTTTTATTGTCTTTATAGTTTTGCAATTTTCAAAAATTTATATAATTGGGATTACATAGTATACAGGTCTTTCAGACTGGCTTCTTGCACTTAACAATATGCATTTAAGGGTCACTCATTCTGTGTGTGTGTGTGCATGTGCGTGTGTGTGTCCTGATAGAGCACTTCTATTTTACTGTTGAATAATGGAAGTACCACTGTCTAACTATTCACCTATTGAAGGACATCTTAGTTAATTTTAGTTTTTGGTGATTATGAATAAAGTGGCTATAAACATTTGTGTACAGGTTGTATGTCAACATCAAATAATTGGGGTAAGTACCTAGGAGAATCATTGTTAAATCATATGGCAAGTGTTTTGTAAGAAATTGCCAAACTGTCTTCCAAAGGAACTATACCATTTTTAGTTCCCATTAGCAATGAAAGGAGTTGCTCCAAAACCTTGCTAGCATTTGGCATTGTCAAATTTTTGCATTTTCGCCATTCTAATGAGTGTGTAGTTGTGTCTTACCATTCTTGTGGTTTGCAATTTCTTAATTACAAATGAAGTTGAACATCTTTTCATACGTTTATTTGTCAATAGTATATCTTCTTTGGTGGGTCTGTTTAGATCTTTTGCCCATATTTTCAATTGGGTTGTTTGTTTTCTTATTGTTGAGTTTTAAGTGTTCTTCATATATTTTGAATAACATTCCTTTATCAGATATTTCTTTTGCAGATATTTTCTCCCACTCTGTGGCTTTTCTTTTCATTACCTTAACAATGTCTTGCAGAGTAGTTTTAAATTTCGTTGATGTCCAGCTTACTGACTTTTTTACTTTTATTGGTCATGGTTTTTGTGTTGTAGTGAAAAATCCATTGCCAAACCCAAGGCCACCTAGATTTTCTCCTATGTATCAAAATATTAATAGTTCAGAATATCTAGTATATTCCTCTCCTTAAGATGCTGGGACTGTTTTTGTTAAAGACAATAATTCTAGTCTGTGATTTATAGTAGAGCCTCTGGTAAGCATCAGGAAGGGGAAAACTATTTGATAGTGAGATCATTCATTTATTATAATAACCAATAATATCAGAATGGAGAAAAGTAAATTTCTCTATCGGATTACAGTATAATTATTTTCTCAGAGTTTGAGCAATAATTTCACATGAAAGGCAAGAATATTTTATGTATGGTGAGTACATTAACAAAACTCCATGACCTTCTCAAAAGGAATACTATTTCTGAAATAGTAACATTAATAACATTTTCCCTATAAACTCAACCTAGGAAAGGCAAGTGTCTCTACTGGTTTGACAGTTCTTCCTATTTAGTTCTTACAATGGAATTGAGCTAATTAGGAAATATGAAGCCTGTGAAACAAGCCTAATCATTCTAGAGCACACCCCATTTGGTAAGATGAAATAACAAATCTCTGTGATTTTTCTTGGGGTCCTCTGAGAAAACTCAGATAATATTACTAGTTGTGAAAGATAACTTGCAAATTTTAGTTTAGTTTAGTTTTTAACTTAGGATCTGATCTCGGAAAGGAAAAATCAAAATAATTTTCAAAGGTGGTTTGATCACTTAATAAAGTAAGATCTTAGATGACTCAGAAACTGTACTTGTGTACCTATTTAATTAAAGTGATGAAATGTTTTAAAATAAACATAGAACAAAGTAGCAATATTATCAGGAATTCTAGTCTTTCACAAAGGAGAAACCTTTGTTCTCTCTGTTTTTGCTTATTGTTATGTTTATTTTAAGTAATCAAAAATATGATAAAGTTAATGTAAAATATAGAAAATTATTCTAGAGAGACCTGAAATCTCATGTGCGTCTCGGCAAATTATATAGAAGGTAAAGAGTAATTTTTAATATTCTATTTTAATAACTGTAAAACCAATTTACCATTTTAACAGCAATATAGTCAAATATAACATTTGGCAGTAAAGGATACAGGCTTTTCTTTCTTATGAATAAACCCATCAAAAGAGAGCAATCTTTGTCAAAATGTTAACACATTTCATTGTTCCTTTTCAGACCTTAATATACACATATGAAACTATTTTAAACTAAGGCAATTAAAAGCTCCCTCGACAAACCTACAACTTTAGAGAGCAATCTCAGTTTTGTGTTTCATTAACCTCTTTCACATTCTAGACTGCAGACAATTTAAGACAAAACTACTCTCTTTTTATCTTGATGAACAAAAACATATTCCATCACTTTGTCTCCACATTCATATGTCACTGCCACTATCACCCTAAGTATAGTCTCAACTGTCTTTGTTAATTATAACTTTTACCAAAATAACTATCCTCTATTTCATACAGCAAACTGAGAAGTAGGTAATTGAGATATTCCATGTATGAGCATTTTACCAGACCACCAAGGCTGACTCAATGAACTATACAAGTCAATTGACACTTGTTATGAAATAACAAGCCCAAATCTTTTAAAAATAAAATGTATGCTTACATTATACCCATATTGGTAAACCTAAGTGAAAGACATAGAGTCATTGTTTAAATTTTTAAACCCAAAGTATTAAATAAGCCTGATTTGTTCAAAGATTTATTTTAATTTTGTGATTTGGATTTTTAAAATAATTCTGAGATAGTTTCCATAAGAATTTTTTCTTAAGATGTCTAGCATTCTCAAGGTATTAGAAGCTCACTTTTCTTATTTTCTGTGAATTTCAGAAACATTACATTTAGGTATAAGTGTATTTATCTTTATAAAACTTTAAGAAGCCTAATCATCTAATTTATTTTAATGCCCTCTGGTGGTAGAAAAAGATGTCACTTTCACACCAGGAAAGGTAAAAGCTCTTCTGAATTACAGACACGTAGAGAGCTTATAATTTTAATTCTACAACATCAATCACACTTCAGAAGTAAACCATAAACACAAAACCCACCAGTTCAGATATCAAAAAGCGATTTCCTTTCCCAGTGGGCACAGTATCCTTAAGAGATTTAAGTTCATATGTAGATAAACATGTGAGAAAACTAGCAAAACATTGTTCATTATCTCTCATCCAACAGAAAATCAACATCATCCACTGACAGAGATCTTCAAAGGGTCAAACCATAAAATCAAATTCCCAATTACTGCAGTCATGAATGTGAACAACTTACCAGCTCTGTGCAAATCAGACACAAACACAAAACACAAAATTGCTAGGAAAAAATAAAAAGTACAACTAGAGAGTCAGGAAATGTAAAATTCTAGGCTTCACTTTGAGAGTCGAAAAAGGTTTGCTAGGGCTTAAGGATCCCACGAGGTGCAATTTCCTGGCAATGCAATTTTTCTTGACTTCAGCAAGTACGTTTACTTGGGCGTCAAAGTAAATGACTTCCACGATTGTTAAAGGTTAAACACACATGATTCCCATGCAAATATTAAATAAACATGTACCAAATATTTTATTTAACTCAAGGAGGAAACCAATGCCGCTATAAAGTCATACCAAGGAGCATTTAAGAAGCTAGGAGTTTTTGATAACGCTAGCCTAAGATTGCTGAGTTTGACTCATACTGGTTAATGTCCATAATCTGTAAACTTTGGGGAGATCTTTTTTAACAGAAAAATATTATCAGAATTTCTACCAATCAACAATTCATACATTAAGCTAAGACCCTTTAAAGTTGTGAAAGAACCCAGTAAACAGAAACTAGAAAGTCAAGGCCAGTGCTGCACCAAAGAACACTTGGTAATCTCTGTGTTTTACCTATCTTGTTTATCTCCATGCTTTATGCAATATTCTTCACCAGGATCTATTTCAGATTCTTCCTTTTCCATTAATCATTTTCTTGTTTTATGGTTTTATCTTGGATCTCACTGAGGGTAGTAATTAGAACTTTTTTTTATGTTATCTTTGTATCCTAAAGATTTTCAATCTCCTAGTGTCACTTTTTCAATTTTTCATTGTTTTTCACATTTATTTTATTGATTTTTTTTTTTCCTTCAGTGTCCAGTGATCCTTGATTCTTTATTCATATTGATGGGTAAAATATATTCATTTGTGTAAGAGATTAGCAAAGCTTTTTTTTTTTTTCTTGTAACATTAGGGGTTATCTCTTTAATAGAGTAATTTTTGCATGGGTTGGTGACTGTTCTGTGTTAGGGGATTGTACAATTTGGCAATCAGGGTTTTCTATAGGATGCATGGGCTGCAAGAAGGCAGTTAATTTGATGACATCCACCATTTCAAAAGTAAAGTGTATTTGTGAGATAGTATTCTTTAATGTTATTCTCTCCTGAATGCCTTTGTTTTCCTTTTACTTTAGGATTTATTGCAAACTGGTGAAGTAGCTTATTTCTGCTCTATTTGTCTTTCAAGTCTCAGAGTTCTAACCAGGAGTCCTCTTCAGACAAAGATTCCTCCTTCTATGGAGGGTTAGTCCTTAAGACAAAGTTTGTTCCTTTCTACTGGTTGGTTTAAGAATGGAAAACCAGCCAAAGCCTGATTTGATAATCTGCTCCAAATGCTCTAATTCCTCAGTCTTCTCTTCTGTATATTTGTTGATTTTGAGGTTGTAACACTTTAAAAACTCTCTTGAGGGGAAAATATCTCTTGGGAAGAACAATACATACCTTGCTTTTCTCAGGCTAAGGTTTTACTGTTGTGATTTCTCTACTATCCAATTATGTATGCCTTTTATCTTTCAGATTCTCCAATGAGAGTTCTCCTTTTCCCAGTGCTAATGTGGTTTCATTATTTTTAACTTAACATTATTTTCAATAATATATTTTTGTCACTTAAATTCAAAATTAGTATGGAGGGTAGGGAAACATTTTGCTTAGTCTGCCATTTTTAACCAGAATTTAATCTGCAATAAACACTTATTTTTATTTTAGTTACAAACTATGAATTGAAATAAAGTCATTAAATATACTTGAACAATAGAAACACATATTTTGTAATAATACCGTGTTTCCCCAAAAATAAGACCTAGCCGGACAATCAGCTCTAATGCATCTTTTGGAACAAAAATTAATATAAGACTGGTCTTATATTATATAAACCCAGTCTTATATTAGATTATATTAGACCCGATCTTATATAAGACCTGGTATTATATTATATTATATTATATTATATTATATTATATTATATTATATTATACCCGGTATGATATGATATGATATGATATGATATGATATGATATGATATGATATAAGACCCGGTCTTATAGTAAAATAAGACCGGGTCTTATATTAATTTTTGCTCCAAAAGACGCATTAGAGCTGATTGTCCAGCTAGGTCTTATTTTCAGGGAAACAGATTATGTCATTTTTAAAATATACGTAAGATGTGTTGAGAGAAAAAATATTTTGCCTCTTCCTGCTTGGTCCCAGTTTACAGGGTCTGAAAATCAATTGACAATAAACAGATTAACAAGCAAAAAAGTCAGGTTACTTACACTTTCAAGCTCTCAAGAGTTGTTCAGTGATTAATAACTCACTGAATAGCCAGAAATAAAGGTTTGTATACCAAAATTAACAAAAATGGAGAGGGGCATTTAGGGTTTCAATGGGAAGGTATAAAAGGTTCTATTGAGCTTTTTGATGCTGATCGAAATGGGCAGTTTGTCTCTAAGACAGCTGAATTCACAGGGAACTTTCTCTGAGGGAAGTTAATGGCAGTATATTTAGGAAGCTCTACTTTAGTCAGATCAAAGAAGTTCAGATAAGATTTCTTTTTGCATCTTCTGTAGCTTAAATGTTTTCACTTTGCAGTGATCTTTATACCAGCTTCTGCAATCCAAGTGGGTCTGTACATTTCCCCATTTGAAACTTCCCTATAGGTTTCACAAAAAAAGAAGCTATATTGACTGGTATGGGAAGAGATTTAGATTAGAAATTGTGAGGTAAGAAATCTGCAAAGGGGAAAATGAGCATTGGTTAAATAACTAAATAACTAACTAACTAAATAAATAAGCTGAAAAAGGCAAGTCTAAGGTGATTGCCCATAAACCAGTCTCCCAGTCCTGGGACTAGGTAAGATCAGTCAAGTTAAATGGGTGTCTTTCACTTAAGGAGGCAGTGGTGCAAGAGATAACCTAGCACACATCAAAGTTAGGCTTCTATATAATGCAAGCAGTCAAGCATCCAATTAGGGGCATTTATAGGGGAACAAAATGATAAGAAAAGAGCAACAGCTGGAACAGACTATAAGCCTAGTTTTTGAGTCCAGAGTACAGATAGTCAAGGAGATCCTAGATAGAAGGCTCAACGTGTGTTTAAATGATGGAATGAGAACAGCAGTGGCAATCTGGTGGATTTCCCAGTTGGTAGTTTGTGGTTTTGGTGATGGCATAGATATCAGTATCATGGTCATAGTTATTTTCAGGGGCAAAGCGTGGAAGATGCAGATGTTTGGTGACCTCCCTGAGTGGCCCAGGCTGCTATGGTAAGGCCTTTGAAGTTTCTGTCAAGTTGCCTACCTTGGGCTTCCAGGGCTTTGGGGAAAGAGTAGCTACTATACAGCTTAGAGTCTCAGTAAAGATCTGGATAGTTTTTAGTTCTCAGTGATACCAAGTCAGGAGAGTGGGAGAAAAATTGGAAACATTAATTATTGACAAATCAATTTCTGGCAAATGTTAAAGATAGCAGGATCCAATTTACAAAGAGGTGAAAAATAACTCAAAGACAATGAAAAGGAGCAGAATCTGATAACCACACGGTGGGTTATAATTTCCATTAGAACATAAAATTTATCTCTATAGTAACTCCCGTTTTGATCAAAGATAATCAAAGTAAGATAGTTTTTGTTTATAAGCTAAGTCTCATTAAAGTTGGCCTGATTATTTTCATAAGTGCAGCACAAATAGTAATTGACCACATATGCTTCTTTTTAAATTTGCTTTAGTGGAACTTTCTATATAGGGCCTCAGATTGGACATTTAGAAGCTAACCCAAGCCAAGACCTCATCATTATATTTTACCTGCATTACCTCTAGATTTGGGCGAATTTCTCTCTTGTCAAAGACCCCCTAAATATCGTAAGTTTCCTGAGCTTGCCAGGGAGTGACCTTCTTCACTTACCTGTAAGGCTCAGAACCCGTATATGCCAAGTATCAGGCCAGTTTTTCCAAAGAAGGCTTTGTAAACATTGGCTTATAAAGTCATAGTTCCTTGAAACTTTGTAGTCACATCTGATTCTTGTGGACAAAAAAGGGCCACATACTAAACCTGACAAGTTCAGGGGAGGCCCACGTGGGAGGTCCTACAAACTCACAGACCAAAAGTAACCACATAGGATGGTCTGAACATAAAAATCCCTAACTAAAAGCAGATCATGGCAGGTAGTCACATCCTTGGTCTGCATCTTCCTTGAAAAAGGTCTTTCTTTACCTTAAGTAAGCCTGTTTATTTTCTTTTTTGCGTCTAAGATAACATACCCTTGGAATGTCAAAGTACTCTTCTTTTCCAGACCCCTTAGGGTACAACCTCCTACAAGAACAGGAGACTACAGAACCCCTCATTGTTATCTAGTTCCCTAAATACCATCTCTATGTGCTGTAATTGTTAACTATCCTATACCCAGCAACCTAAAAGAAGCACGGGTCTCTGTTTTACTTTTTATCCAATTCCAGAGATTTTCCCACTTTGCTTTCTCCCACCTACATAATCTACAACCAATGGATTTCATGTAAACTTCCTGGCATCTTCTCTTTTGATTCAAATATGTAAAATAAGCTGTAGAACTACCATTCTTGGAAGCATTTCTCAATCCACTGAGATTTTGCTTCCTGTCACTTGTCATCTGTTTGGCTTAAATAAATGCTTGTAAGATTTTTTTCTTAGGCTGGATGTTCTTTCAATATTCTGTGTATATCATTCTCAAATATGACATTCCAGTTAAATCTTTGATAATATGATCAATTTTCCTAAGTATGTTCTGTTATAAGAACAGATTCTCATTGAATTTATGCAAATAACTATATTCCCATGTAAGAATACTTAATAAGAATACTTAATGAATTCTAGAGGGAGAAAAGATAAATGTTTTACTTCTGTGTGCAAAAGTATAATCTACATTTCTCTAATTTAGAGATAGCTTAAGAGAAAAGAGAAAAGGGGTGCCTTAAATCTGGAAAATAGAACACTAAAGAACAAGTAATGTTCCAAAAAAGAGTTCATAAAAATTTATAATTATTTATCACTTCATTTAATCTCATGTAATTAGTTGCTGTTCTTCATTTAGTAGTTTTATGAACCCATCAGCTTCTCCACTAGAGTTCTAGAAATCCTTACTCGACCCAGTGGTATAATTTCAAAGTTATTAACATTATTAGAGACATATACCTCAGAATACCTGTCATTGTCCTTTCCATGGGTCTCTGAGACAGTCCCTTTTGTTGAAGATGAAACATTCTGGCTTGTAGCTGACTGCAAAAAGTTTCAGGAAAGCATCAGAGTAAAATAATAACTACCTGTGGATGACAAGAAACTTAAAATAACTGTGGTTAAATATTTGACCAGAATTAATTAAAATAATATAATTGACAAGGAAATTTGGTGTTTTTGTGATGTACAACATTTTAAATAAGTAGAATTATGAATGATAACATTTATACCATTGTTTTCTACCATCAGATAAAGCAGCATAATGACATATTATGGACAGAAAGGACATTAAAAAAATTACAGGAATTTTATATAATTCCTGAAATGTTTATATTGATAACATTTACTCATGCAAATATAACCTATAGAAGGTTAAGCCTCTCTTCTTATTTGACAATGTTTTTCATGACCGTCAACATATCAAATAAACCTAATTATTTTATAAATACCTCTTCTTTTACCAAGTGAAAGAACAAACTCTTTGAGACTTTTAAGTTCCCCAGGGAAACCTCAAAGTCAGCTCAAGATCAAAATTTGACTTAGGATATGATTTTGGGAACGGAAAATATCAAAAGTTGTCAAAAATGTCGAAAGCTATGAAAACTTGATTTAATAGGATCATATGTCCTAAAACAATTGTTAGTTATCTGTTCAACCAGATTTGTTTCTCCCCTCCCCTCCCCAAACGTTTTCCTTTTCTTTATTGCAGACCCTTTAAAACTTCCTATATCTTTTCAGGTTTTTGTCCTGCACTTTCCTTTTTCTCCTTTTGGAACTAACTTTAAACAACCTCTAAATAACTACCTTATGACAAAATTATTCTTTTTATTGTTCCCTTAATAAAAATACATCCTATATTCCTTGAGTACTTTTTATAATGGTTAATTTTATTTGACAACTTGACTGGGACATGGGGTACCCCTATTAAACATTATTTCCGGATGTGTCCCTGGGGGTGTTTTCGGATGAGATTAGCATTTGAATTGGTGGATTGAATAAAGCAGATCTCCCTATGCAATGTTAAAGGACATTAATCAATCCATTGAGGACCTGAATAGAACAAAATGGCAGAGGAAGAATAAATTCACTCTGCCAGACTAATAAGCTGAGATAACAGTCTTCTCCTGTGCTCTACTGGGACTTATATCATTAGTTCTCCTGGTTCTCAGAACTACATCATGGCTTTCCTTGGTTTTCAACCTGTACATGGTAGATTATGAGATTTCTCAGCCTTCGTAATTACATAGACTGATTCCTATAATAAATTTATAAGGCATATATATTTATTTATTTTATATACTGTTTCTCTGGGGAGCCCTTACTAATATACTTTTCAGTTTTGTTTTGTTTTTCCCTTCACCCTAATTGTTCAGTTTTATTTGCATGCATTGATTATAATTTTTTGTTCAATAGTAACCTTCATTTTACAAACTATGAAATAAACAATTAAGAATTACGTATCATATGTCAGTATTTTGTAGATTAGCAAATTTCATGAATATATAAATTTCACAATTTCTAGAGACATGTACTTCTTTATAGTACAATTTTTCAATGCGATAGAAAGACCATGAACTGACCATTAAGTTCATTAACTGACCCAAATTTTTAGTTTCTCTGCAAGAAGTCTATATGTATACATATATGATTAGCAACTAATGCTTCAGCATTTTAACTTAGTTAGAAATAATCTAGATATTTATTGAATAGCTATTACTTAGAATAATTCTAAGGTTTCAAGTTACCAAAAAGGTTTTGGAAACTACTTTTACACAGACATATTATCAAGCAAATTATTGTTGAAATAAACTTTGTCAGAACCATGACACAATTTTATTAAAATTAAATCTATAAGTTTTATAATCTTAAGTATCTAGTAGATATAATATTAGCATATTTGTCTAGTAAGCCCCGGTAGAATAAAAATGCATGTCTGTATAACAGCTAACGCTGTCAGCTCTGAAGACATGCCAGTTTTATTAAACCAACTATATTAAACTACTCTTTCTCACCAAGGGCTTATCCAAATCACATGAATTTGAAAATCATTTGAATTAGTTCCTACATTTCTGTGAGTTTTAGAACTATCTAATTTATATAAGGGCTTATTTTTCTCTAAGCCAATTAGAATAGAGCTCCTTTATTAATTTGGTAATTCCCTCCAAAGGTAGGTAAATATCACCTATGCATAATATAGTATACCCGTATATACATACAGATAGACAAATGAAAGTAGAGATCTTAATGACTTCCATTATAAAATTTTAGTAATGAGTCAGTCATAAATACAGTAATATAAAATTCACTCGTTTATATATGAGTCAGTTCTCTTCTTTGCCCCAGTTTAAAATTTTATCTGAATTTCTGGCAGAGGGAAGAAGTTGTTACCTATTCAATATGAATTCTAAAGCTTTCCATCAATATTTGTAGATACTTTTTTTTAACATTTTCTTGTGCCCTGACATGTAATCTTATGGAGACTGTGGAATAAATTTTGTTTCCAGTTAGTCCATTTATTTTCTTTGAGGGTCACTGAGTCCCTTAAGGGCCCCTGAAGTGTATTGGGGTACCAACCCTAAAGTTCGAATAACTGGATAGTTGAGGGGCTAAAGTAGGAAAGGGAGGTCTTAGTGGAGCCAGCTTGGGAGATTTACATTTTCTCAAAGGAGCCATTGACCTTCTAAATCATCCTTAGAGGTACCTTCCAAACTAAGAAGCCTGGGATTCTAACCTAGGTTCAGAGAGTATACTCATTTTACATCTGATTCAAACCAATGTGTTTTTTATGGCTTACCCATGGACACAAAAGGTGTCCCCAAAGAGGGCACAAAAGATGCAGCCCCCACGACTAAAAATAGCTAAAGAGGGAGAAAATGAACAACAACAACAAAAAAAACCTTTAAAAAAAAAAAGTAAGAATAAAAAACAAACAAAAGATTAAAAAAAAAAAAATAGCCAAGGAGAGAGAACACAAGAATCCCCATTGCTACAGGCAGTAGCAAAGGCAACAGGAATGAGACAAGATTTTCTTTTTTAGACTTAAATGAAATACCTGAGAGCTGGTAATGTTCAGTAAGATGCCAGCTGCGAATGGGGTGTCCAGGCTGCTCATATTTCTGCCTGGCTGGCTGCTAATTCTCAGGCACACAACCTGAACTCCAATCACTGATGGGGATGAAAAAGAGGATTCTATGGAAAGTAACTTCACAGGGTGATCTTAACTGGGCAGGTCATGGTGGGTAGTCATGCCCCAGGCATATATAACTTTTTAGTAAAAGGTTTATCTTTGCCTTAAGCAAGTCATGTCCATTGTTTCTGTGCATCTAGGTTAACACAACTTTGAAATAAACCATTACCACCCTCAAGAGAGCACATAATCTTGCTAACTGTTCTGTAATTCAATCCCTGCCTTGCTTTCCCCACCTCCATGTACTCATACTCTTCCTTAAATTCCCTCCTTAATATCAAATGGATAAGAGAAGCTGTAAAACTGTTATTCTTGAGAGCATTTGAGATCTTGCTCCCCGGCACATATTGTCAATTTTGCTCCAATAAACTCTTTAAGAAAATTCTCTACAGGTTTGTATGTTTCTTACATCAACACAGATCTGACCATCTGCCCTCAGCCCACCCCAGGCAGTCAGGAAACCAGAGCGAACTCTCTCTCTGGATCCAAAGCCAAGTTCTTAGGACACAAAACTGAGATGGGAGGAGAACCTCATCTACTTTTATTGGTGAGTCACAAATTCAGCAGCCTGTGATGTGGGCTAGAACAACAGGTTTATAAGGCCTATGATTCTCCTCCTTATGATAAGCAACAACACAAAAGACAGACAAACAGGATACCATGGCTATATATAACGAGTCACAGTATCCAGAGAACTAGTTCTAATCAAAAGTTTTCTGCTGTAATTCTAAATTTTGTAAAACTTCCTTTTAGAAAATATAAGAGGCTCTTGCTGTCCTTGCTGAACCAGACCCCAAGCAGAGATCTAGGAGTCTGACTAGTAAAAGTGTTTATTTTTGCTGGATTGGTCAGAGGTCCTGGGATCTAAGCTGCAGTCTCTGGTTCTAGCAGGGAGTCCCAGCCCTCCTACCCTAGTCATGAAAACTTTGGGGAAGAAAAACTTTTTCCGCTTCCAACTTGGGTCCAGTGATGGGCACCTGTAAATCAGCTGACAAAAGACAGCTTAACAGGAGAAGAAACAAAGTTTATTCACATGGACATGTGGGAGTTGGTCAGTGATAAGTAGGTCACTGAATGGCTAGAGATAAAAGTTTGTATACCAAACTTAACAAAAGGTGTGGGAAGGTTTAGGGCTTCAATGAGAAGCAAAGGTTCTATTGGGCCTTTTTGATGCTGATAGTAGTGGGTATTCTGTCTCCATGGCAACTGAATTCATAGGAAACTCCCTCAGAGGTGGGTTAATGGCAGCTGTGTTTTCAGAAGGCTGTGCTTTAGTCAGATAAGAGAAGTCCAGATAAGATTTCTTTGTGCATCCTCTGTAGCTCAATGTTTTCCCTTTATACTAATCTTTATAACAACTCTGGAGTTTCAGTAGGTCACAACAGCTACTTTATATAACATTTCAGAATGTTTTATTTAAATTAGGTTAAATTTAAACCACAAAAACAAAAGCATATAAATTCTGGGGTAGAGAATTGAAAACAAAAGTAATGGCTCAGGATATAACAGAAAAAATAGTGAATTATTAGATATATATGAATACATTCTTGGAAAATTTCCTCCGATACTGTTTCTCAGTTTATCTGAAAATAAGAAATAATAATAAATATAAATGAATTGAATGCTAGCTAATTCTTATCAATAATAATATAAATGTAAGTAATATTGGTAAAATTTTTGAATGGGTGATTTAAAAGCATGTTTGTTTTACAAGACAATTTACAAAATTTTAATAAAGCTTAATTCTTAAAAATAGAATGATGACCATGACGAGAGCTTGAGTTTGATTCTTTCTGTTCATATTCTATTATGAATAATATACTTGGCAGAATATCTGGATATTCACCTTGTAGTTGTTTTTATTATTGTTACTACTGTTTTTTTATAATATGAAATCTGTAATTTGAAAAATGATGAGAAAATTTCAAATAGGATGATTCATGCATTTTTTTGTGTTACACATTATTCTATAGCTAAAAAGACAATTTCCTGATAATAAGCCAGATTAGTTAGCACGTTGTTAGGTAAACCGGGAGGTCCCTGGTGGAATAAACAAAAGGCAGCCATATGCTGAAACTCCAGGTTCTGGAATGTCTCCTTCACTCCAGGACAAAGATATGAGAACACACCTTGAGGTTAATAAATGATCTCATAAATCCCTTTTGGCTGGACAAAGGAGCAAATCTGATAGATAGGAATGAGTTTGTTAATCCTTTCAGAATGGGCAAACAGGACAAACCCGATAAATGAATTCCATTAGAAGGTGCCAGCCCCCTTCCCCAAGCAGGCAAAGGAAGGTATAAAGGTAAGAACTTTTGCGTCAGTCACTGGGCAACCCAATCGAGACCCCCCTCTTGTTCTGTGAGCTGTGACTCTTTACTCTTTACTTTAAATAAACTATCCTCTTTTACAATTCCTTGCTTCTCCTTGGTCTGTGCTTCCATTCTTCGGTTTCACAAGACGCCATCCCGGCACTCACTCACAAAGAAAATATTCTACTTCAATAATATATTGGAGCTTAATAATCTGATTCTTTCCTTTAATTAATCTTTCCTAAAATTTACTGTTATTTTCCAAAAGTCTAAATCTTAAGAGGCAGGAAAGTGTTAAAGTATGTCCTCTTAAACAGTATACAAGACAGGCCACCTTGGGTAATGTAACAATACTCAAACCCATATGTATCAGCTGAGTTTTATTTCTAATACCGATAAAAAAATCGCAGTTTCTCCTTACAAAGACACAGTTGGAATGGTATGCTTCTTCTTGTTCTGTGTTTGTGTTAATGTTAAAATATGGAACACAAGCTCCCTGTTAATGTATTACACTTCAACTTACACTTTCTTCTTAATGTTTTTTCATACTTATAAAATTGAGGGTTTACTGCATTAAAGAAACAATGCTGACTGGCATTGAATCTCTTTAAGAGATAATAGTTGAAAGGAAAGGAGAAAGATCTGAGATGATGAGTGAGGAAGATGGAGTGATGCCAGGGAAAATAAAATGCTCATTTTACTCAGGAGCATGTGAAAGTGAACGTGGTGGATAAGCGTAAAGAGAACCTGCAAATATTTAACAGTTAAGTGTAATTTGAAAGAATGTTAACAATAAAAGAAATGTGACTTTCTTCTGTTTCTGTTCATTTTCATCCAGTGTTTCCTGTGTGGTTTACCTCATCTTGCATTTTTAAAGGGGATTTGGGCCTTATCACTCTTTCATTCACTTTCCTCTGCCTTTAGAACTTACAGAGGTAGCATTTGTTGTCATTGACAGGCATTTTATTGTCTTATCAGATGCTTTTGATAATTTCTTTGTTAAATTCACAGTCTCTACATCTGTAGGTTCCTTTTGTTTCCTCTTTGCAATAACTTGCTGAACAATATCTCTTCCCTCACTTCTTTCCCTTTGTTTTCTCCCTCTTTGCACTGGTCTCGACTCATTCTGACATTGTGTGCAGTTCTGTGCCACAAGTACATCTGCCTTACATATGTCTCTCTTTGTCACACTTCTTGGCTATTTTATTGCTGGGGAAAAACAAATACCATCTTTCCTGATTGCTTATCCTGTTCTATCAAACCACTTTAGTAACTATTTGAAATATTTTTGTAATGTCTGTTAAAAGATAATTTTCAGATAAAGGTAAAATGGACTGCTGTGTCTGCTAACTCTCATGAGGTGGATTTCCTCATGTGCTATTTAATATTTAGGTTTGAGCGGTATTTATGGGAGATCCATGTGCTAGTGGTTTTGTCTACCTCCTGGGTCCCTTGGTTTCTAGTATCTTAAATGCAGTGTAGAGGGGTTCTGCTGATTGTTTCAAGCTAAAGGCAACCAAGCTCCTGCAGGCTCAAGAGAAACTTCTGCTTCCCCTTAACTACCTAGAATTTGAATGAGAGGCCTTGCTCATAACGAGATTGTTAGAGATAATCTGTCTATAGGGCAGAGCAAATTACTGGTTACAGAATTTATGCTCTGCCTTCAATTACCTTCTGAAGCTTCAAGGTTATTATCGCATTTCTAGCTCAGAATGCCTTAAATACCTCATTTTCCTTTTTTGTCTCTGAACCTGTTATGTATGTGGGGTCTCTGACTCTCTTATGTATGCAAATGTGCATGGAAAAAGAAGGGGTTCTATGGAAGGTAACCTCCCAGGGTGATCTGATTTTAAATTCCTAACAGGGCAGGTCATGGTGGGTGGTCACACCCCAGGAATATAACTTCTTTAGTAAAAGGTTTATCTTTGCCTTAAGCAAGCCCTATCCATTGTTTCTGTTTCTGTGCATCAAGATTAAGAAACCTTTAAAATAAGCCCTAACCACCCTCAAAAAAGCACATAATTTTGTTAACTATTCTGTAATCCAATTGTCACCTTGTTTTTGCCCACCTCCATGTCATTTTCCTTTCATTTCCTTAATTTTGCATGCATAAAAGAAGCTATAAAACTGTTATTCCCTGGAGCATTTGAGATTTTGCTCTCTGGGATATGTTGTCAAATAAATTCTTAGAAAAATGTTTTACATGTTTGGACATTTTTAACATTGACATTTCCTTGTGTAGTCAGCAGGATTCCCAAGAAGCCCACCAAGAGCACCCCGCAGACCTGGACCTGGTACTAGGTACAAGCAAGGGCCCACTCTGCTGCACTGGCTCCCTGCTCCACCTCCGGTGAACTTGGGTGAGTTTCTCTCAGAATTCCAGCCCTCCTCGAAGTAGCAGGTCATGACTTTACTTGAATTGTTTTTAGAAAATCCTCCATGTAGATAAGGGTTTAGATAAACTAAGGAAAGGAAAACAAAAATGCGTTGCTGCTTTTGATTTTGCCTTTTTTATTTGATTGCTTACCGAGAGTCTGAATAAAGTCTTTGCTGGTTAAATGAGAAACTGAAATCTCTTTAGCTCTGAAATAGGACACTTGCTTTCCCAACCCAAATAGCCAGTAGGTGACAATAGTTGTGCAGATCCCCAAATCTGGAGTGATGGAGATGGGCATGAAGAAGCGGTCAGTGAGGTAGCTAAGTGATCCCAGAAAAATCAGCGGGAGCCCTGGGGGAAATGGACAGGGTCCCTTGGAATGTCTTCACCCTGAGAGAGGGGCTTGAGAGAAGGGCTTTTGCCTTGGAAACCATCAATGTTCTGGCGGCATTAGGTAAGCTCTCGCTGGCCCTTGCCTGGGTATTCCTAAGAATCTTTGTGGGGTTGCCTGAGGAAAAATGTCCTCTAGGTCATAAAGGGGTCCTCCAGGGATATCCACTGCATTTGGCTCTTCCAGAAACATGCATGTAAAGACTGGTTTTCACTAGAAGTTTGTTCAGACTCTACAGATCTCAAAATTAATATGGGAAATCTGTGCCTCTGAGGCCAACAAGCCCCGTGAGAGTCAGCTTCCTGTTAATTCTACAGTGGCTGAAATGAGGATCCTTTGATACTTCTAAATTAATTTAGAAAAGGATGGCTATAAAATTAGGCAGAATGAATGGAAAGAAAAATATGAGAGACTGTCTCAGAATCTAAAAAGACCTTTTCCTCTAAGCTAAATGAAACTATGTAAAATGATTTATTGAAAAAAAAAAGAGGGAGAGATAAAGTATTTAGATAAATGGATCAACCTATGAGGTCATTTAGGTGTCAACCCACTTTTTTGAGGTATTAAAAATCGCTGTCCTTGTTTTAAAAGGGGATAGGTCATTTGGAACTTGACTTGTCAAGGACAGATATAAATTGTAAATGCTCCTAGGGTAAAACTTGGATCCAAATGTCCTTTTATAAACTAGTGAGTTTTTTTCCTGGCTACAATGATTCTGTTTGTGTCTGTCTATATGTGTATGTTGTAAATATGAGAGAATTTTCTACCTCCACATGGTATTATTAAAATGAAAGGCAAGTGCTCATAAGGATTGAGTGTTCTAAAATTCTCAGAAATGTAGAAACTAACTCAAATGCTTTTCAAGTTCATGTGATCTAAGTTCAATCCTTAGTAAACAAAAGCTAGGTTAAGTTTGTTGATTAAACAGACATGTCTTATTTTGCCTGGGTTTTACCAAAATAAGTCCATGTTAATAATTGACTTTTATGTCTATGGAAAATATTTCTAGAGGTTTTAAAATGTCCAAGCTAAAAAATACTATATTATTATATTATTATTATTATATATATATTTTTGATACCTCTGGTCATTCACAGAATTCACAAGACTCAGAAAAGTAAGAAAGCAAGAAAAGATTTATTGAAAGTTAGGCAGCAAGGATGCCCATGGCAGTGTCTAGAGAAGACAGCTGCTGTGGGTTTCTGTTTAGAAAAGAGAGAAGCACCAGCAGAGGAGTTGATGGGGGCAGAGTCTAATGTAGACAGGTGCCCCGAGGCAGAGGGGCATAATTCAGAAAGAAGCACTGACAGAGAAGTTGTCAGGACAAAGTCTAGAATAGATAGCTGAAGTGGGTTTCTGTTTAGCTGGGGTTTTATATTTTTCTATTTCTATGCAGAATGTAGGGCACTTGTCAGCTTGCAGGGGGCTGCTGTTATAATTGGGCTTCTCTGGGAACTGTCCCATTCCCATCCATGTTAGATGCAGGTTGCTTGTCAGCTTGCAGGGGGCTTCTTCCAGGAAACCGTTCTGTTCCCATCTATGATGAGTTAGCTTGCAGGGGGTTGTCGTTGCAGTTGGCCTTCCTTGGGAACTGTTCAGCTCCCATCTAGATGGATGTAAGGTGCTTGTCAGCTTGCAGGTGCAGTTCTAGCCAGGAGATTCATAGCCAAGCAGTTAATTTTTAAGCTCGTTCCTGCTAACTCACAAGCTCACTCCTGTTAACTCTTTGCCTGTCTCATCTTGCTAGCTCACAAGCTCGCTCAGGTTAACTCTTTACCTTGTTGCGGAAAGCTGCAAGGACCAAGAAACTCAAGTGGCACGCAGAGATCAGGGAGAACACAGCTTTATTTCGCCAGTGGGCTCAGCGGGATTGTTCCCAAACACTGAGCACTCGCTGGGGTTGGGCATTTTGGTTATATAGCGGCGGGCTTCTGGGTTTGGGAGCATTGGCACCATTGCTATTGCGGCGCTAAAGGATTGGTTAAAGCTGGCCGGGGTGCCCGGGAGGTCCATCCCTAACAGCTGTGATCGCCAGATACTGCTCTGATGGGAAAGGGAAAGCCCCTGACGGCTGTGCCCACAGGAAAACTGCTCTAACAAGATATCAGAGGAGAGAGGGTAACGGGAAAGCCCCTAATGGCTGATATCACGGGTAACTACTCTAACGTGCTGGTAAAGTTCCTAGAGACTATGGTCGCCAGAAACTGCTTCAACAACCTATCTCATCAAATATTAATTGATTACTTCTTAGTTTTCATTAGACATTGTTGTTTTAAGGGTTAAAATACCGTGTTTCTCCGAAAATAAGACCTAGCTGGACCATCCCCTCTAATGCGTCTTTTGGAGCAAAAATTAATATAAGACCGGGTCTTATACAATATAATATAATATAATATAATGTAATGTAATATAATATAATATAACGTAACGTAACGTAACGTAACGTAACATAACATAACATAACATAACATAACATAACACAGCATAACATAATGCAAGAACGGGTATAATATAATATAATATTATAATACCAGGTCTTATATTAATTTTTGCTCCAAAAGATACATTAGAGCTGATGGTCGGGATAGGTCTTATTTTTGAGGAAACATGGTCTTAATATATGTAGGAATAATTTTGCACTGTTTCAGAGGGCCCTGGAACACCTCCAAAGATTTGAAATTGTTTCAGAAGCATTGTAAAATAAGTGATGAAAACTTGTAGGAACACTGTATGGGTAAAAAATGGTTGTAAATTAAACAAATAGTCAGAGCTATGGGAAACCCAAGACAGCTGCTTGGTTCTTCCCTGCTCCCTGGCTTTCCATCTTTCAGTTTTTGCATTCCTTCGTGCATCACACTGTATTTCAGCTGAACTTAAATGAAGGACCTTATGAGCTGTCATTATTGAAAGGTGACATCTTACACTATTGCCAAGGTACTGTCGAGAAAATGCCAAGTTGGTAATGCATTCTTTCACAGCAAGCTCCCAGGAGACAAAGACTTCAATAGTCATTAACTGCCACTTGCAGATTTTGTTTATTAGAAAGGACACCAAATAAAAAACACTCCCCAACCTTGCTGGAAAGGACCTTACCAGGCACCGAACTGAAAATGAGTATCTATTCCTGCCTAGAAAATAAAAACAACTCCTTGAGGACAAGAAGCTACCAACACCAGAGATAGACAACTATCGCAAGACATCAGCAAGGACTGCATACCTGTGGATTGATACTGAACTCAGAATCCATTTGTTTGATTGCCTTTACCTGTTTGCTAATGATATTGTTGTGGAAAACGGCGGAAACCGAAAGACTCAAGCAGCACGCAGAGATAAGGGAGAACATAGATTTGTTACATCGGGAGGCTCAGCGGGATTGTTCCCAAAGACTGAGCACTTACTGGGGTTGGGCGCTTTGTTTTATAGGGTTAGGCCTCTGGGTTTGGGGGAGATTTGCGCCATTGCTATTGCGGTGCTAACTATTGGTTAAATCTGGCTGGGGTGCCAGGGTGGTCCGTCCCTAACAGCTGTGATCGCTCAATACTGTTTTGACGGGAAAGCCTCTAACTGCTGTGCTGGCAAGAAAGCTGCTCTGATAAGATATTGGAGGAGGGAGGGGACGGGAAAGCTCCCAAGGTTGTGCTCACAGGGAAACTGCTCCGATAAGATATTGGAGGAGGGAGGGGTACAGGAAAGCTCCCAAGGCTGTGCTCGCAGAAAAAAAAAACCAGACAAACAAAAAATCTCAACAATATTAGTCATAATAATGGCTATACTTGTTCTTTGGGTTTTTCTTTGTAGTCCAACTGTTCATGATTACTGACCATATATAACTGTTAATACTCTTTTCATTGGCTTATGTGTTATACCAGATGCCAAATACAGAAAATGAGACAGAAGGCAAAACTTGGATCATGGTAATTCATAGAATATAAATGATCCAGAGTGTGTGTTTTTTTGTGTTTTACTTTGTTTTTATTTCCTGCAATGAATGCCATAAAACCTGACTGCCTTCCATTTACCTGCCCTTCCCTTTTGGGGAAAATTTGGCCTCAACTCAGATTCTATGGTTACAGTATTGTCCCATCCTCAACAGTCAACAAGAGGATGTTGATACTGAGACTTTCTACGAATTAGCCTTTCTACCGCTGTGAGAGCATACTATATGTCCAAAAGGTTAGTCATCAGTGCATCCTTTGGATTGATCTATGGCTATAAAGGACAACTGTGTACAAATAAAAAGGGATTCTATGGAAGGTAATCTCACAGGGTGATCTGATCATACACTTTTAACTGGGTAGGTCATGGTGGGAATTCACGCTCCAGGCATATAACATTTTAGTAGAAGGTTTATCTTTTCCTTAAGCAAGCCTTGTCCATTGTTTTTGTGCATCTAGGTTTACACACCTTTGAAATAAGCCATAACTACCCTCAGGAAAGCACAGAATCTTGGTAACTATCCTGTAACCCAATCCCTTCCTTCCTTTTTCATACCTCCATGTAATCTTTCTTAGATCCCTCCTTAACTTCAAATGCATAAAAGAAGCTACAGAACTGTTATTCTCATTCTCAGGAGCATTTGAGATCTTTCTCCCTGGCATATGTCATCAGTTTGGCTCAAATAAAGTCTTATAAAAATTCTCTAAAGGTTTGGATGTTTCTTACATTGACACAGGGTTCCCATACATATGTATGTAATTAGATTTTTTTCATTTTCTCTTACTAACCTGTCTCATGTCTATTTGATTATTAGACAAGCCAAAAGAAACTTGAGGGTAGAGGAGAATTTCTTCCCATAGCAGAAAAATCCTGAAAAAGTAGTCAAGTTGTCACTAATGTTTTAGGTTAGCTTTTAAAATATTTCATATATATATATTACTTATTTTTCAGGGAATCACTATGATTAATATGTTGGGATTCATTTTTATATGTTTTTAGATAACTTTTAAGTCCTCTTCACAACTCAAACTGATTTATGATTAAAGTATTTCATTTACCAAAACATTTACCTTAAATTCTTTATATATTCCAATTCCCTTTTTAAAAATCATATAACCATTTTTAATCTCACAACTATTTTTTTCAAAAATCAGTCTTCCTATTTTTAAAATAGAATAATGTAAGTTCAAATATTAATTACCTTAAATAATTTCATTTTATTAATTTGTATAGAAATAGAAATGATATAAGAATTTTTTTATTTTATTTTTTACCAAAATTTAAAAGAAAAAAGGAGAAAACAAAATATATCATAGATTTTAGAGCTGGAAAATTCTGCCTTAAAATTTTTTGTTATTCCATTTCAAGTCTATGTATAAAACATTTCCACCATTAGTAAACTTTTTAAAGAGGTTCTATTCATTGCATATTTCTTGTTTCTAAATTTGATGAATACAGCTAAAAGTTATTTAATGAGACTTGGGTCACTAAACAAAAGTTGTTCATGAAAAATCAACTTATTTATATTTACATTACTTTTAAGCATAAAATATATAATATACAGAGGGTGCCAAAAATAGTATACACATTTTAAGAAAGGAAAAAAAAAGCTACTAAAATTGTAATACTCAATATATATTGATAACAAAAGATGAATACAAGTCATGTTTGACTTCTGCAATTACAAGAGGTGCTCAAAGTGGTTACCATCAACATTCAGACACTTCTGATTATGGTGAATTACTGCTTGAGCAATGTTGACCAAGTTGTCCACTTGGTCAACTAGGGGGTTTTTTGGTACCCCCTAGTGTGTTTGTGTGTGTGTATACATATTTGTTTATATTTATATTTAAATTTACACTGAAAAAAGTTTAGACTTGTAAGCTGAACTAAATAATTTAACCCTTATTTGGAAATAATCTTATTTCCCAATAAGATTTGGAAAATATTTAGAGCTTCCCACAAAATTAGTTATGATACTTTGAGGAAAGAAGAAAATTTCCTGTACCTTCAAGGTTCTTTTGGATGGTCTAATAGTCAAATAGACATGAGACAGATTAGCGAGAGAAAACAACCAAGTTTAATATGCACATATGTATGGGAACCCCTCATGCATGAGAAAGTGAGAGATCCCACATATAGGAAAGGCTCAGAGACAGAAAGGGCAATTTAGCTATATAAAACATTATGATCTAGGGATGAGGTAATGCACCTTGATGGCTTCAAAGAGTCCTTGCAGGCTGATAAGAGAAGATATTTAGTAAATAAAAAGTTTGCCCAGCTATATGGGTGGGTCAAAGAAAATTGTGCCTGATAATATCTTATCCTCAGCAAGGACCATTATTCAAGTTTTTCTAGGTAGCTAAAGGGAGGGGTAGAAGTTTCTCTTCGGCCCAAGCTAAAATAGCCCTTAGCTCAAAACAATCCACATACCACAGAAGCACATCTTGGGGTGACTTATTTTGAACTCCCACAACATCATCATCTACACTTAAGCATTATAAAACATAGCAGCTGAATGTATCTTAACTGAATTCCATTTGGTAATTCTCATATAAACCAAATTAGTACTTCTCTGTAGTAGAACAGTGCATGGCATAAAGTATACACAAAAATGTTTATCAAATAAGCAAGCACATGAACAAATGCATTCTCAACTGGAACTATGATATATATATATCTATATATAGATATATACATATATATCTATAGATATATATATATAGAGAGAGATATATATATATATAGAGAGAGAGTGCATATATATGTATGTGTATATATATATATATATATATGCTTATATATTTGTTCATGTTTATATATATATAAACATATATTCACCTTATTTATATTTACATTACTTTACATATATATATGTATATATATCCTGGAAAGGGAAAAAAAAATAACTACTGATTTTTAAATGCTAGTTTCCCTCTGTGTTTTCTTTTTAGGATGATAATACATTCTATATTATGTGGGACAGTCCTGCTTTATACTTGTGTTTTACTGTAATTACTAATATCTCCTTTCACACTCCAAAATGTCCTGGGGTGGGCAAGTAAATTATATGATTATCCTACTTATATTTAAGAGTATGTGAGAGAAAATAGAGAAATGTCCAGCTTGCTTCACTGTATTCATTTCTTTCCTGGGCCCTGAACTAAATGGTTTTACTATATGGATATGACCAGTTTCTGTCTCAAAATATTACTATGGTTGCAAAAATCTAATGCCCAAATTTTCATATAATTAACTTATTTAAGTCAAAGCATAGGTTGCCTATCTCTGTTTGACTTACATGATCAGGTAAACTTGTTTATCTTCCAAGAGGACACTAGTGAAATGGAAAGAGCAATGGGTAAGTTTTAAAGCACAGCATTCAAATTGTATATGGGATGTGTGCTTATTTACGAGCCATTGCCAGTATAGCTTCTTATTGTCATCAGTAATAAAATAATGTGTAAGAAAGTGATTTGTAACATAAAAGTTCATAAAACAGAAAGGAGGTAACAATAGTAGTCATTAACAACTGTTTACTAAATATGTCCATCTTTCCAGCTTCTGGACATAGAGTAGAATTGTCCTTTGTTGCCCCTTGGAAGCTAAACAAATGGCTGAAGCAGAAATTTTAAAGGCCAGTCCATGATTTTTCACCACCTTTCCTTTCCATGAAAGCTTACATCAAAATTAAACTTTTGTGTGACCTGGGCTGCCAAATATCTGAGGGGAACACTTGCTGTTCTGTTATGTGGCATGAGTGAGAAATCAATTTTTATGTTAAACCACTGATATTTTAATGTTACCATAACATAGCATAGCCTAACCTCAACTATGTCAATTACTAAAATAACCCTACATAGAACTCATCAGCTTTCTGTGAAAAACAATTGCACTGTTTGATGTATACTGTTTCCCAGTCCCTCTCAGCACCTCGAACCTTACTATTCTGAAGTCAGATGGTCATCAGTACGTTTGTTTGTTTGTTTGTTTGTTTTGTTTCAGTTTTAACTACATGGTCTACAATCCTTTTATGTGGAAAAAAGTCATGGAATTTTAGAGCTAGAAGAGATTTTAGAGATTATATAGTTCAACTCCACCGTTTAGATAGATCATGTGTAAAAGTGTCTCCTAAATAGTTTCTGGCAGTTACTCATGTGAATTCAGCCAAGGTACTTAATCTTTCTGACTTTATTTTCCTTAACTGCAAAAATGCTGATAATTACACCTTCCTGTCAGATTTGTTTAAAAGATAGAGTGAGTGCATTTAAGTGAACCAATCAGATAATGTGGTCACAGGGCATCTATGTGCCCCTTGATTCCTTACAGTTCTCGTCAGGTTAGACAGGTAAAGAGTTGCACAGCTAGGACTTAAAGGAACATTTATAAAGAGCTTGACAATATTATTTTTATATCCATTAGCCATTTCCTACAAACTTCACAACCAACTTGTTATTCAGGCAAAACAGATACTATTATTATATCTATTTTACAATAGTCAGGTGAGACCCAGAAAGACTATGATTTATCCAAGATCGTCTTGTTAGTATATAGCAGAGTTAGAGCTCGAACCAATGGCCTCTGATTTGAACATCACACTCTTGTCTTTTCCATCACCTTAAAGCATAAATTTGGGACTATGGACTTACTAGCCAGAGCTTTTCCACTATAAATAACCTTTGTGAAAGTGGGTATTTCTGATTTTCTCAATACAACAATTATAGTTAATATAATATTGCATAATAATGAATATGTTTTAGAATACATTGATTGGAGAAAAAAATCAAAATAAACTTCCATGGAATAAAAAACGTGTGTCTTTTTTCAAGTTTCGGGGAGGTAGCCTCTAAATCCTTGGACTTTTCTTAATGATAGGAGTGTCTTTGTTATTCACAGGGAGCCCTGATGATAAATTTATGCTAAGGAGATGACTGAAGGGTGACTCCTAGGTAATTTGTGCTAATGAAGTAACTCAGGATTGGGGCTGGCCAAGCCAGAAAGACCAATCACTTAATTATAAAGTTGGGAATTTTGAGCCAGGTGGTATCAGCCCAATCTCTGAGTAGGAGAGAGTGGCTGGAGATGGAGTTTAATCTTATAGCCAAGAATAGAATCAATCATGGCTGTATAAGGAAACTCCCATAAAAACTTGGAACTAAAGCTCAGGTGAGCTTCCCTGGTTGACAATCTGTATATTGTCACACATGAATGTGCCAGGAAGGTGACATGTCCTGACACCAGGGGGAGAGGACAATGGAAACTACCTACTTGGGATCCTCTTAGGCATTTCTCTATGCATCTCTTTTTTTAGCTCGTTCTGATTTGTATCCTTTTGCTACAATAAACCTGTAATCATAAGTATAGCATTTTCCCGAGTTCTGTAAGTCATTCTATTGAGTTATTGAACCTGAGGAGGTAGTGGAAACTCCTGAATTTATTATAGTCAGCTAGTCAGAGGGTGAGTGGCTTGGTGGCCCCTTAACTTGCAGGTGGTATCTGAATGAGAATACTCTTTTGGAGGAGTACTATGTCCCTAATCTGTGAAATATGGCCCAACTCTGGGTTGTTGGTCCCAGAAGTTATCTCATAATCATACTTCAAAATCATAAATATATATGTCTATACAATGTAGAAAGTGCCATTTTTCTTATCCTTTTGACTCACAGGTAAACATACATAACATCTGCTGTTACCCCCCCCCCCTTTTTTTTAAGTTTTCAATTATTTTTACTTTAATCAAGGATATTTCCAAATCTTAGAATTTTTGCCTTCATTTTTTTCCAAAAATTGTGTAGGACTAGTTTGTTATTCCCAATGTTCTTTAGTTATTTTATTTATTTTATGAGAACATAGTTTTCAAAACCTACAATATTATCTGAAGGAAATATGACAGAAAGTTAATATTTTTCTCTGGGACATGGACATGTGTTTCATTATATTGTCTCCATCTTTCTGCATGTGTGAATTATTTTCTTAAGTGTATCTATGTTTCAGTAATAATTTTGCTTTTTTCCCTGGCAAAGCTGAATAAATAAGTCATTACAATAATTGAACATAAAAAATCAGAGCATCACAGAAATTTGCAAATGCTACAATTCAGGGCTTTCTTTCTGTTTGTGGAGAGCTGCGATTGCATAGTTGTCTTTTTCAATCTCCTGGACAATGCAAACACATTTTCTACCAGAAACACATTCTCTCAGTAATTTGCTCTGCAGAATTGGTATCTTACTGGATGTAATGTTATATTGCCTGCATTGTTACTGATTAGCAATCTCACCATGTATTCTGCCCGGTCATTACCTGCCAACTCCATAATGAGAAAAAGGCTGCCATTCACAGGTTCTCAGTTGGTGAAATACTTTATTTTTGTATAACTTCATAATGCTGAAATTTGTTTTTTTTTTTATGAATTTGTTAATGTCTCCCTGCTTTGCACCAATAACCTTAATGAAATTTGAATAGATACAATCTTAAATTCATGACTAATAAAACTATTCATCTTGAGAGTACGTCAGTATTAGTATTTAATTTTCCTCTTGATAATAAAACATACGTATATAAATATTACTTTTTAGTTACTATTTAAACATCAACTTGACGACACTCAATGTGCTAAGTAGTCTTCATATTTTCATTTTCCTATTTCTTTCTTAAAATCTCTACCAAGGAAACAGGATCTGTATATATCTTGCACTGGGATATAAACCTCACCAGAGAAAGTGTTGTCTACTTCTTTAATTACATATCTAAAGAGCCTAGAATAATACTGGGGACATAGTGGACACTCAATAAATGTTAGTTGAATGAATGAATGGTTTTTACTGTTGTGTGAATTAAAGTTACAATTTAACTTATCAACATCACACAACCTATAAACCTAAAATGATAATTTCAATGAGTATTTTAGTTATGTCACAATATCAGTTGGACAACACTTATACAACAATCATGTATTCACTGACTGAGAACTCTGTCTGGCAATATTTTCTTATTCTAGAGTTTGCAGAAAGCATGATAAGATTTATGACCAATGAGAAATAGTGAAATGATTATACTGTGGTATCCTGCCAGATGATAATTCCAAAGAGATATTTGTATATTTTGCTCCACGGTGTATCAAAAGCCCCTAGAAGAAGTACTAGTACATATGAGTAGTTGGCACTCAGATCAATTAATATTGTTGAATAGTGAATTTTGTTTTCTGTGTATCTGCAAAGATTAACGGAATTATGGTACTTCAAAGTGAAAGCCACAATTTAAATGCATTTTCCATTATACCATGTTTTGTAACACTTTTCAGTATTCTTTTCTATATTTTATCTGATCCCAACAGTAATTCTGAAGATGCATAAAGCAAGTGTGATTATCTTTTAATAAATGTGCATGCTAAATTGTCTAAGAGCAAGTGAATTTTCTGAGAATATAGAATTAACTGAAGAATCATTGATAAATTGGTTTTAATAAAACAGCTTTTTAAGGCAGGGCTTTTTAAGAATTTACTGTTGTATGAGAAATTTTCATTATTTTAAATAATCATCTGAGAGCTATTATACAAGCATCATTATCTCATTTCATGAAAATAATGTATTAAAAAATAGTATACCATATAAAATACCCAATTCTTTGTGGTAAACAGATACAAAAGTAGAAACTTTATGGCTTCATGAATTTGCCTTTCTCTACTGTTAAAATTACTTGAGAACAGGTCCTATCTATTGCTTACTTAGTTCTCTGAATCAAGGAGAGTCTAAGTCTAGTACTAATTATTAGTAGACTCTTATTTAAAAATGATGGCAATGCTCTAATCCTCAGTAAATTTTAGTTCTTTTAGGCCAAAACTAAAAATTATGACCCAATTTATTATTTATTAGTCAAAGCATGGTACCAAGAACCCTTGCTCTTGTAAATTGGGGGTAGGTTGAAAATAATGGTCCGTTGTGAATAATGCTTGGTCAAAGTTAGACAGAATTTTATTTTGTTTATTTTTCATTTACTTTTTTTTTTTTTTAAGGTTTACAGCTTAGAGGATTTAATATACCAATGTGGAGAGTGACTTTCTAAATGTACACCGAACAGTATTTCCCTGATCTATTTGAACTTGAAAAAGAGATTCTCCTCTGTAGGACATCTTGTGGAATTACAGCTCTGTGGATCACACTTTGAGATATATTGCACTAGAAGTTTGTCTTATACCTGTCTCACTCTTCTGAACTGGTGGTCTTACTGGTTTCTGTAATACATGCTTCCTCCACTGTTTTTAATTTTGTTTTATTTGTGCTAAGACACATTTACCCTCTTAACAAAGGTTTATGTATATAATACTGTATTGTTAAGTATAGGGACAATGTTGTATGGTAGATCTCTAGAATTTATTCATCTTATATAATTTAACTTTATGGCCATGGATTTGAAACTCTCCATTCCCCCTTTCCCATCCTTTGGCAACCAGCATTCTACTTTTTGATCCTATGAGTTTGACTACTTCAGATACCTCATATAAATGGAATCATGCAGCAATGTCCTTCTAAGACTGGTTTATTTTACTTAGCATAATGGTCTCCAGGATTATCCATGTTGTCATATATGGCAAGATTTCCTTCTTTTATAAGGATAAATAATATTCCATTGTATGTATATTCCACATTTTCTTTATCCATTCATCTGTCAATGGTCATTTAGATTGTTTCTAAGTCATAGTTATTGTGAATAGTACTTCAGTGAACACTGGAGTGCTAATATCTATTTGACATCCTGATTGCATTTATGTTGAATACATACCTAGAAATGGGATTGCTGGATGATATGGCAGTTCTGTTTTTAATTTTTGAAAAATTAGCGTACTGTTTCCCATAGCAGCTGCATCATTTTGCATTCCTACCAACAGTGTATAAAGTTACCAATTTTTCCACATCCTACCCAATACATTGTCTTTCTTTTTTCTTTTCTTTTTTTTTTTAAATAATGACTATCCTAACAGGCGTGAGGTGAAAATCATTATGATTTTTATTTGATTTTACATTTCACTGATGATTAGTGACATTGAGTATCTGTTCATATACCTGTTGGCCATTTGTATGCATTCTTTGGAGAAATGTCTATTCAAGTCTTTAACCTGTTTTAAAATCAGGTTATTTTTATTTTCGCTGTCCAGGTGTATAAGATCCTTACATATTTTGCATACTAATCTGTTATCTGATATCTGTAACTTACAAATGTTTTCTTCTGTTCTGTAGGTTGTCTTTTCACTCTGTTGATTGTTTCCATTTCTTGCAGAAGTGTTTTAGTTTGATGGAGTCCCACTTGTCTATTTTTGCTTTTGTTGTCTGTGGTTTTGGTGTCATATCAATGAAATAATTACCAAGACCAATGTCATAAAGCTTTTTTTTTTTTTTTTTTTTCTGTTTTCTTGTTGGAGTTTTACAGTTTCAGGTCTTATGTTTAAATCTTTAATCCATTATGGGTTTATTTTTGTGTATGGTTTAAGATAGGGATCTAATTCATTGTTTTGCATATGGATATCCAGTTTTCCCAGCATCATTTGTTGAAGAGACTATCCTTTCCACATGTATATTCTTGATACCCTTGTTGAAGATCAGTTGACTTTGTAGTTGACCTGGACTTACTTCTGAGCTCTCTATTCTGTTACATTGATATATGTCTTTCTTTGTGGCCATGCAATGCTGTTTTAATTGCTGTAGCTTTGTAGTATATTTTGAAATCAGGAATTGTTTTTTGTTCTTTTTTATTAAGATGGTTTTGGCTATTAATGGTCTTTTGTGATCCCATATGAATTTTAGTATTGTTTTTTTCTTTTTAATTTCTGTATACACTGCCATTGGAAGTTTGGTAAGGATTGTACTGAATCTATAGGTTGCATTGGGTATTATGGACATTTTAGCAATATTAAGTCTTTCAATTCATGAACACAGGATGTTTTCCCATTTGTTTGTATTTTTAATTTTTTATCAGTGTTTTCCAGTTTTTAGTGTACAAATGTTTTACCTCCTTAATTAAGTTTATTCATGAATATTTTATTATTTTTGATGCTATTGTAAATGGGATTACTACCCTAATATTCATTTCAGATAGTTCATTTTTAGTGTATAGAAGTGCAAGTGACTTTTTATACTGACTTTGTATCTTGCAACTTTACTGAATTTGTTTATTATGACTAACAGGTTTTATTATGGGATCTTTAGGGTTTTCTCTATATAAAACCATGTCATGTGAAAACAGGAACATTGCACTTCTTGCTTTCTGGTTTGGATGCCTTTTATCTCTTTTTCTTGCCTAATTAATCTGCCTCCACTTCCAGTACTATATTGAATAGAAGTAGGATCTCCAGGTGGGAATTCCCATCCATCCTCAGGAATTTTTTTCGCTTTCCCATTCCCGAATCCCGAGGAAAATTGGTCATGAAATCAGGAAAATTGGCTCTTTGAACTCAGGTGGTTGGTAGTATCGGCCATCACTTTGTGGGAATGATTCTTTGTGGAGAACAGAAAACAGTTTATATCTCGGGATTCAGAAAGGGGAAAACGAAAAAAATCCTGAGAACAAGTGGGAATTCCCGCCAGGAAACCCTAAATAGAAGTGGCAAGAGTGGGACATCCTTGCCTTTATCCTGATCTTAGAGGAAAAGCTTTAAGTTTTCCACCATTGTGTATGATGTTAACTGTGGGTTTTTCATATATGGACTTTATTATGTTGAGATCATTTCTTTCTATTTATAGTTTGTAGAGAGTTTTTTTTATCATAAAATGGTATTGAGTTTTGTCATATGCTTTTCTGCATCAATTGAAATGATCATGTAATTTTTATTCTTCGTTCTATTAATATGGTGTATCATATTAATTGATTTCCATATGTTGAACAATTCTTGCATCACAGGGCTACATCTCACATGGTTATGGTGTGTGATCTTTTTAACAGACTGTTGAATGTGGTTTGCTAGTATTTTATTAAGGAGTTTTGCATTTATGTTTATTAGGGGTATTGTCTTATAGTTTTTTTGTTTTGTTTATTTTTTTTGTTTTTGTTTTTGTTTTCTCATGGTATCTTTGTCTGTCTTTAATATCAGGACAATGCTGGCCTCATAAAGTGAGACTGAAAGTGTTTCTCTTTTCCACTAACATTCCATGGTTGTGGAAAGGTTACCAATACAAGGACATTATTTGAAAAAGAAAAAAGGAAGTTACTTCTTTTGAAGTCAAATGAAAAAAGAAAGCAGATGACATTGGATATTAGAGACAGCATACGTTTTTAAAATGACATAGAAAATTGGAGATTGTAAAGCAAATTTGTTTACTTTAGACTTGGATGATTCTTCTTTGAGTGGTAATGTTTGGAGAAGGTCCGACTATGTTTCTTTTCCTATAAATCCAGTCCCACAACTTGATTTATATTGAATACTTATTCACAGGATCTTAGGTTTTAAATGCTGTTTAATGGTCTTCCACTTTTAGAAAACCTATATATAAAGCATAGACAAGAAGTGTAACTACCAACTGGTACATAAATAGTAGATGCTAATTTGTATAATATAGTTAAAGGTGAATTAATTTGTTTATTTGTGATATCTTTATATAACTAAGGTTTACAAATAAAAAATTGGGAAGAGAATATTGGGTGAGAAGAGGTTGAAAAAAGTGTAAATGTTCTATCTACTTTCTCAGTTACCCCCCAAGATTCCCCCAAAGGCTGTAAAGCTGTTGTTTATGTCAGATTCTCTATAAGCAGAATGCAATGGGAAATGTTGTGCTCATGATTTAAAGGTGTGTTCTCAGGAGAAATCAGTAAAGGAATGAGAGAAGCAGGCTAGGGAAGGGAAAGGAGCTGCACAAGATGTCGTTTTAGCTACATTCTAGGCTAGAATCCCCTAGGAGCTTTGGACAATAAATGGCTTGATGGTCTGTCATGACTTGGGATCAAGAAGCAGGGCTTTTGTACGTCTGCAATACTCTAGCTTGCCATTGACTATGAGTTGCAGCATGGAGGAAAGGAGACAGTGCCCAGTTTATTCCTAGTTACTTTTAGGAAGATGAATGTATGGTTAATTTTACTTGTCAACTTAACTGGGCTACTGGGTACCCAGATACTTGGTCCGACATTATTCTGCGTGTGTTTGAGAGGGTTTCTCTGGATGAGATGAAGGTTTGAATCAGTAAAGCCATTGCCCTTCCCAACGTGGGTGGGCCTCGTCAAATCAGTTGAAGATCTGAATAGAGTTACTCAGTAAGGAGTAACTCCTACAGGACTGGCTTCCAGTGGAGACATTCAGTTTTTTCCTGCCTGTGCACTTGAACTGAAACACTGACTCTTCCAAGATCTTGTGGCTACCAGTCCTCAGAATGGAACTATACTAGTAGCTTTTCTGGTTCTCAGGTCTTCAGACTCACACTGGAACTACACCATCAGCACACCTGGATCTTGAGCTTTCCAACTGCAAATCTTGGGACTTGTCAGCCTCCATAATTGGATGAGCCAATTACTTATAAAAAGTCTCTCTCTCTCTCTCTCTCTCTCCCTCTCTCCCTCTCCCTCTCCCTCTCCATATGTGTGTGTGTGTGTGTGTGTGTGTGTGTGTGTGTATATTTCTGTTTCTATAAAGAATCTTGACTAATACCATGATAGATGGATTTTATAACATAAGTAAAATCTTCCAGGAAAGGGAAGTCAATGTGAGGCATTGGCAGAAGCACCCCAGGAAGCAGTAAAAGCAATCCCAAGGTGTTTGGGTGCAGGCAGCAACAACTTCTGCTCTAACTATGCATCCTGCTTTTATTAGTGCATCCATGTCACTTTAGGCTGTCATCCTGTATGCTATTATATGTAAAGGGTATCTATCTGTCTGTGTCTGTCTGTGTATGTGTCTATCTATCATCTATCTATCTATCTATCTATCTATCTATCTATCTATCATCCATCCATCCATCCATCCATCGATCCATCGATCCATCCTTCCTTTACATGTTCTAGGAAACTGTCTACATGCATCATATAAAAGCATCTCTATCTAGCCTTTAACTCTCAACCAATACCCCAGCTAATTTTTGTTAAGGTTGAAGTTTTGTGTATTTGCTTACAAAAATCTTGACTCTTTTAAATTCATCTTACAGTAAACTTTGTTCTCTATGATTTTATGCTCTTATTTAGTGCATAATCTACTCTAAAATAATATTTAGGATTTTAAGTTTACTTAATTTTAACGTAGTTTCAGTAGCTTTTATGCTCAGCAAAGCTATTCTCTATGCCAAATTACTACAGTATTTTTCTTGGAGACTTAGGTCTCCCCAAAATTCAGAAAGACATATAAAAATACTAGAGATAATCCAAACGATGATCAATCTATTAAATAAAGCTAAAACACTTACATCTTAGCAAAGGTTGTGGTAGTTGGTTACTTAGCATTGAGAGTGCAAAAGCTCCCCTTGAAAATTATAGAATTAATGAATACAACCATGGAAGCTTTAGCACTTCAAATTCCTTAGAGATCATCTTGTCCAATATACTTTTTCTCTATACAAGTAAACTGAGGAAGTGAATACAAAGTCAGCTGAGGCATACAGCATATATGTGAGCTAACTTTTCACTTTACATTTTTAACACCTTGATCAGCAATTATTCTTAGTTGGAGCACAGTATAAACTCATTTATATACAATAAATTTTTAATGTTGAAATCGTATTGCTCATGGCTCTAAATTCAACTGAGAAAATGTCTCAATGCGATTTTCCAAGAAATGTTTTATTAAATGGAATGTATCTTTTATAGAGAACAGACTACTCTGAACAAAATATAGCCATGATATTTTAAATAGTCTATCATTACAAACTTTTAAAACAATGATGATGACAGTGGCAACAACCACAACAGCAACATCAAAAGCACAGGTATGTTGATATATTTAATCCCCAAACAATCCCATGAGGTAGGTACTTTGTTCATATGAGCAAACTGGAATCTGACCCCAGTCACTCTGGCTCATAAAATTGTCTTCTCAACTGCTATATTCTTCTACAGAACAAATATATTTTGAACACCTAACTTCTATTTAAAACAGTTGAATACATATTTAAACCATTTTCATACACATTTGCCAGAAACGTATGAACTTACAAGTACTATTTCAGTTCTTTTCTTTTTTTTTTTTTTGCAAATATCAAACACTGAACAGTTTTGTTTTGTTTTGTTTTTCCTTTAAGTTTATTGGTGTGGCAATGGTTAGTAAAATTGCATAGGTTTCAAGTGTATATAATTCTATAGTACATTATCTATATATCACATTGTGTGCTCACCACCCAGAGACAGTTCTCTTTCCATCGCCATATATTTGCTCTGCTTTACCCTCTTCTACTGTCCCCCCCCCCCCTTACCCTCTGGTAACCACTAAACTGTTGTCTGTCTATGAGTTTTTGTTTCATTTGTTTGTCTTGTTCCTTTGTTGCTTTCAGTTTTAGGAGGTCTGACAATTAAGTTTGTGAACTTCTTGCAACAATGTTGCTAACCTTTTTTGATATCAGAAGGATAATTCATTATGAATTTGTACCAACTGGACAGTTGACCAACTTTACTATTTGGAAGTGCTGAAAAGGCTACGTGAAAAAGTTAGACAACCTGAACTTTTTGCCAACAATTCATGGCTCTTGCATCATGACGATGTACCAGGTCACATGGTACTGTGAGGGAGTTTTTAGCCAGTAAACAAATAATTGTATTGGAACACCCTCCCTGCTCACCGGATCTTGCCCCCAGTGACTTCTTTCTTTACCCCAAAATAAAGGAAATTTTGAAAGGAAGACATTTTGATGACATTCAGGAGATCAAGGGTAATACAATGACAGCTCTGATGGCCATTCCAGAAAAAGAGTTCCAAAATTGCTTTGAAGGATGGACTAGGTGCTGGCATCAGTGCATAGCTTCCCAAGGGGAGTACATTGAAGGTGACCATAGTGATATTTAGCAACGAGGTATGTAGCACTTTTTCTAGGATGAGTTTGCGAACTTAATTGTCAGCCTCGTATAGCCCACGTATGAGTGAAGGCATGTGATTCTCGACTTTTTCTGTCTGATTTATTTCGCTTAGCATAATAATATCAAGATCCATCCATGTAGTCACAAATGGCTCTATTTCGTCTTTTCTTACGGCAGAATAGTATTCCGTTGTGTATATATACCACAACTTCTTTATCCAATCATCTATCGAAGGGCACTTTGATTGTTCCCATGTCTTGGCCACTGTAAATAATGCTGCAATGAAGTCAAAGTACATCTATCTTTACAGATACATATTTGCAGACTTTTGGGTAGATACCCAGGAGAGGAATTGCTGGGTCATATGGTAATTCTATTCTTAATTTTTTGAGGAACCTTCACACTGTCTTCCATAGAGGCTGCACCAATCTGTATTCCCACCAACAGTGTATGAGGGGTCCTTTTTCTCCACAGCCTCTCCAACATTTGTTACTATTTGTCTTGATGATAATCATTCTAACATGTGTGAGGTGATAGCTCATTGTGGTTTTGATTTGCATTTCCCTAATAGCTAGTGAAGTTGAGCACTGTTTCATATCTCTGTTGGCCATTTGTATGTCTTCTTGGGAGAAGTTTCTGTTCATTGGACAGTTATTAGATGTAATGTTATAGTCAAGTGCAGAATCATGCACTTCAGCGTGACTCGCTCAGTTTTTGAGTAATGCAGTTTGCTATTTGAATATGGAGATAATGGTCCTGATCCACTGTCAGACGTTATATGTGTGGGTAGATTTTGCAGAATGAGAGATTGCATAGGCTGTAAAAATCATTCTTACAAGAAGTTATAATGGCACAGAAGTCAGGGGGGCTTAGTTTTAATTTCTGCTTTCTAAGTAGCCATCTGGCTTTAGCCAAGTCACTTAACTCTGTGAGAATCACTTTCCTCTACTTAAAATGAGGAGGTTGGATTTTGACCGCGATCAACTTGAATATTCCCTCTAGGATGTTCTAACATTCTATGATTCTATGACCTCGGACTCATTAGTGTGGTTGGTGGTCAAACTTAGTCCCAAATGAAATATATTAGGTTTCTTTTTATATGTGGCAGATACTGTTCGATTTGAGATTCCCGTTTTAATTTCCATTTTGAAATCCTCTTTTTGCTGCTCTGTGCTCTTTCAGTAACCTTTGCTGTTAGAAGAGAACCAAAGTGCGTGGAGTGAATAGAATTAGTTCTTTGAGTATTTTAAAGTTATTTAACAGGCTATAAAGTACAAGGATTTCAGAAGTTAAATGGCTAAATTTTACAAACAAACCTGAAGTCAGCCAGTGTATCAATTGTTCCCTGCTTGAACTGGAATGACAAATAAAATACATTGTCATACCTTATCCATGTAGACAGGTTATGTAATGTGTCAAGAGAGAAGAATGACTTTGGACCTGCCCTCTGGAAAAGATACCCTTACTTGGCATTCTTCACTGTGATCCTTCAACAGTGTATCTGAGTAGTTGGAAGCCAGCTGATACAATTGGAAAACACTGAATTCGTGGGAGGTAAGGGAGATATCTGCAACAGCTGAAGCAAAACGAACTTTTCTGCCGAGAAAGAGGCTTTGTTACAACTCTCTAAGCTTCGATGTCAATCCATCTGCAAGCAGGACAAGTGTGGGTGATATATGGAAAGGATATTTTAGAATCTGCTTGAGTTTGCCAATCTGGAGATTCGCCCAGGAAAGAGAGCCTCAGAAAAATCATGGTGAAAATAATCAAATTTTATTATATTTATGCAGAATTTGAGAGCCATGGAAACTAATTGGACAGACTCCCATTGCTAGCAGATAAAATTTTAATCATTAATAATTAAGATGACAGAAAACTCTTTTAACTGTTTTTCTCTAATATCTGTTGCAGTGATAAAATAAGTGTGTGGATTAGTTTTGTGTGATATCATGATGGAAAAAAATACTTTCCTTACATGCCCTTATAAAGCTAAACCTGCTTTCTTGTAACTTGCTGACTCTATTAAATCAGTTGCCAGTGCGGCTATGCTGTCAAATAGAAGTTATAGGAACATCTTTCTAAAATCAGAAGTATTTTAGGTTGAATGCTCATGAAAATCACAAAAGCCCAGTGTTTGTTTCTTTAAAATGAATGTATGTTTACCATCTTGAATCATGCAAAGTATTTGTGACACTAAATAATAGTAATATACATTTTATTTCATGTGAACAGAATCTTTTTGTCAGTAAAGTGAAACACCCTGTATTAAAAATATTACTACTGCTCATTGGCTGTCTGTGTTACTGTCTTTTGCAGACATCAGTTGAATCACTATGATTTATTCCAAATGAGATCTTTTTAATGAAAATGCATCCCATAGACAAGCTAAAGATTTCCAGTAATATTGTAACAGCTTCTAAAGGAGACACAGTAGTGTTAAAGAGAAGCAAATGATTCTTGGGGTCAGTGCCAGAGAGCTATAGTTTCAATGTGTTGAATTAGTTCAAGTGATGACATGAATGAATGACTAGCAACTTAATTTGAAAGAAGGAAACATTTTTATTCAGGGACTTAGTCCAAATTTCCTAACAAAGTTATAAAGAATTAAAATGTGCCAAAAAGTTTTGGGATAACTTAGTTTTAATAAAAAAATGACTTTAGGGTATACTGATTAAGTTTGTGGGCAATAAAACAGTTTTCAGTTAGTGAAAATAAATGGAGTAAGTAATCATATTTACTTTTTCAAAAATTTTTAATATGTAGCTATTGAGATGGTCATCCTAAACATTTATTTAAAGGCACTAGAGTCTAGCATCTCAAATTACCATGCTGTTTTAGAATAAGTAGATAAATGGGACAGATTATATTTATTAACAATTGAGGTATTAAAATAATGGAATCCGTAGCACCCAAAATAGGGTAAAATTCGCCAAAAGTTTAATTGGCCTGTGGCTTTTGGAATGCATTAGTATTGATGCACTCACTTTAAAAATAACAACACAATGATCCCAAATATCATAGATCACTGCTGATAACCAGACAGCAATTATTACTGCACATCGTCAGTGAAGCTACTGTTTTAGATCCTATGATGATGTAACATGGAATATATTCTGACCAGCTATATGAAATTGAAAGAAGCTACATTCATATTAAAGGTGATATTTAAGAAAGGGGCTCACTCATAAAATGTTAGAAAGTAACTTCTTTTGCTCTTAGTCGGCATCCGTAAACCATCTCTAAACTCAGTATAGTTTCTATTTTATTCTTTTTACAGTGGCATAGTATATGCTTTGCTTTGGGGGAAATCATATTTCCAGATTTTGCAGTTAGGAATAGATTTGTTGTAGAAAATGTATCATTTCGTTTTGGTAGCTTTAATTCAAACTGTAATTGAATCATTGCATAACTGATTGTTGAACGGCTGCCATTCAGCACCTCGCATCACTGAGATTATAAACTCCGTGAAGACTGGGATGGTGTCTGCCCTCTGAAGCACAGCCTGGGCTCCTGGTACAGGGGCCCATAGCTAGTAACTGGAAGGGATGGGAATTCAAGCCCAAGCTGCTAACTCCATTCTCAGTGCTTTAGAGACTGCTTTGAATTTGTAAGTGACAAGGTACAAGCATCCAATGCATGGGTTTATTTCTCAGTGGAATCAAACATTACTAGTAAATAAACTATTGATATAGTGAAGAGCTTGACCAAATAACTCAATCTGTTCTTGTGATTTGATTTCATGGTTTACCATTTATGGAAATATCTTTAAGTTACAGTATATACTGTACATCATGATTCTAGAGCGTTCATAATTAATTCATTTCTCAGAGGGAAAATTAAATTTTCCAGGAAAACTTTTCCATAGTGTTCATCTCCCCAACTCTAGTTGAAAATGCTTGCCTTATTCTAAAGGAAAAATCCTAGACCAAATGTGAGTAAACATTGGCCATTTCCCCCACTCCATCCCCAAACTATCTATTGACCAGTTAGGCCACTGTTAGGAAATTATCTTAAATAGCCTCTAAACTCCTTTCTGGTTCTGAATTTAATGAAATTATTTATGAACTAGTTTTATGAAATTAATACAGTAGCTATCAAGTTATGTACATTTTACCTCTTTTAGTTATGAAAACAATGAAATAGATACTGACATTCCAATTGGAGTTGAGGAAAATGAGACAGAGAGGAATCCAAACCTAGGTCTTCCCAAGTTGACACAATCTTAAGTGATTATTCTGTAGTAAAATAAAGAGGACAATAAGTATACTATCGCTTATAGTATTTTATGAACATCAAATATGGTATAAAATATTGTGATTAATGTGGTCCATAAAATACAAAGTAATTCACACAACACAAGGTATTACTAGTGTCATTTAATCCAGGCGTCACAATACTGCAATTGGCGAGAAGAATCCTGAGTTGATATGAAATTCTACAAATACAAAAAATATAAAAATTATGGCTGCTGTAAAATTATAGGATATCTCAAATATTTGGGACTTAACTTTTATGATTTTGTAATGTTTGATTCTTTAAATGGTGTAATCTTTTCAAAAAGTAACTGTGAGTATTATTAGCACTGTGTAGCTGGAACTCACTAGGCATTTTGGGAGTCCATGATAAGCATTCTTATTCTACCTTGGAGGAGAAAACCAGTCAGCCTGCTGTTAGCCCTCTTACAGCTTCATCTGAGGAGGATCATGTAGCATGTAGGGTCATATTTGTATCCAAGCATTTTGTTTATGTGTTTATTTCCCCTCTATATTTAGCAAATTTGATACCAAAGAAGAATCCAAGATTGAATTTCCCTGCTTTCCTGGCAGCTAAGAAACAGATGTTTGACCAAGTGAGATGAATCTCCATCACGCTTCAGTTCAGCAGGGGAAAAAAAAAAAGAAAAACTAAAACAAGAAACAAAGGAAACAGGCTTTTTGAGAAAGTCATACCTGGTGAATAAGGCAGAGCTTAGCATAGACACTGAGTCTGAGAAGTAACCGTGACAGAATTGCTGAGAATAGAGTTCCATGTTCACAGCTTATAATGCCTGTGCTAGAATCAAGCCTGTGAGTAATTCAGTAGTGTGGTTTGGGTAACATTTCTGGTGGCATAACCTCTAAACCAAATTTTCTGGCCCTCCTGGAACTCTGACGGCTAATTTATATTGTTTCATAAAGTCATCCTCTGTTTCGCTTAATTTGTTCTCTTCTTGCTGCTAATAAACCGGACAACACTAAGCCTGTCACACATAGCAAGCTTGTGTTAGAATGATTATCCCTTAAAGATGTGCATGTCCTAATCCTTGGAACCTGTGAATATATGAAGGGAATGTGCAGATATGATTAAGATTAAAGACCTCGGAATGGCGAGGTTATCCTGGATTATCCAAGTGGACCCTATTTAATCACATAAATCCTTAAAAGCAGAGACATTTTTCTGGCTAAATCCAGAGAGAGAGCGCGAGAGATAAAGAGAGATGTGACAGAAGGAGAGGAAGGAGGATTTTGAGCTTGAGAATGAATCTATCTGCTGTTACTGGCTTTGAAGATGGAGAAAGGAGGGCACGCTCCACAAAATGCAGGCAATCTCCAGAGCCTGGGAGTGGCCCTCAGCTGACAACCAGCAAGAGAATGCAGACTTTAGTCCTGTTACTGACTGAAACTGAGTTGTATCTATAACCTGAATGACCAAGAAAATAGAATCTATTCTAGAGCCCACCAAATAATGAATTAGTAGTGTTTAAAGCCACTAGGTTTGTGGTTATAAAAAACTAATACAAGGCTAGAACAACTACAGTAGTTCATGGAGCAGTGTCTGACTGGGATTTTCTAACGTTAGTATAAAGCCAGGAAAGTTAAGGCTCTGGAGACATTGAGAGGATGGAGAGCCAGATGTGTAGTAACAAAGTACAAAGCTTATAATCATCTATTTTTGCATAGTGTGTTATCAATCATCAGGTATGCTCTTGGATTATAGAGCCAGTACCCAGTCTACATGGGCCACAAAAACTCTATCATTTATGTCTTGATTCTTGTTATAACCAACTTCATGCACTTGACCTTTCTTTGCTCTGGATCCTACCATATTCTCTTCCTGCCACTCATTCTTTTGTTTGCTGCCTTAAACCTGGCCGCAAGTGTACTAGTTGTCAACTTGGCTATGACATAATCCAGTCCAGTTTGACTATGATTCTGATTCTTCTCCTGCAGACTGCTTTGTTTCACTGTCTGCTCCAGCCTATATTTTAAGACTCTCAGTTTGACCTCTATGCCCAGATTCTCACTCAGAAAGATCTCTGTGCTTAATATCAGGAGGCAAAGTATAGAGCAGAAATAAGCAGTGAGATTGGTACATGGCAAAATTCAGAGGAGATAACATGAAATGCAAGATGAGGATTTGATCAGAAGATACAGAAATTACTCAGTGCTTATGACACTGGACAGTTAAACTGTTCATGCTTCTGCATCTCTATGTGTAAAATTTGGATAGTAATAGCACTTCATAGATTGTTGATAGTCCTGAAGAAAATAATACACTTAAAGCTCTTAGTGTAGTTTCTAGAACATAGCAAGTTCTTTATAAGTGATACCCATTTTTATTTTATAGGCTATATACGCTAGTGTACTTTGTGTATACAGAAAGCATATGGGGGGAGGAGGGTATGTCTTTTTAATTTTCTTTTCTCTACATTGAACTGTTGTTTTTGTGAAAAGTCCTTCAGTTTTTTAATATATCTGGTTATCAACATTTATTTAATAAATCTAAATATTAATACTTGGTTATTTTCAACTAACATGAAATTAGTATGAAGGCTCTTTAAGAAAGACTTAGCTTGATGAGAAAAATCAGTGATCAAAAGCCTTATTTTTCAAAGTATTGTCTGTGGGAATGTATTTGAATGTAAAATCTCAGACCCCACCTGAGGCCTACAAGTCAGAACCTGCATTTTAATAAGATACCCAAATCTGATGATCAAAAGTATAAACAGCAAAAATTGGAAAGGAAGCCAAATTAAAATTTAAATTATTTAAAGTTATCACTCCAATAAAACAATTCTTATTGCTTTTCTATTTTGTTTCAGCATTTATGAAATGGGGAAAATTGCACTACCTATTTCATAAAGTGAAAAGATTTAATGACCCATATCACAATTTATTAGCTAATACATGGAAGCTTTCTGTAAATTGCCTGGCCAATAATAATGCTTATCAAATGTAAATATGACCAGTAGTCTTTATTAGCCCATTCCAATACACAAGCCTCCCTCTTCCCACACATCCAACAACGTAATATAAATAACATCTATACAATAACCTGGGTACTCTGGTGCAACTAATCATTTGAAAAATGATCAATGGTTTTAGTATTACATTAATACATTTGGCTTTCATGCTGTAAAGTAATAAACATTAATTCATAAAAAGGAAACACTTAGGACGGATTGAAGAATATATCCTTAATATGAAATGGAGTATGTAAACAAAGTCTGCAGCCCACCGTAACTTGTGATAAAATATTGAAAGCTTTTTATTTGAAATAAGAAAAAAGATGTGTGTTATCACCACTTCTATTCAACATTTTACTAGAAGTTCTACTCAAAGTAATAAAAGAATCAAAAAGAAGAAATAATGAAGATTGAAAATAGAAATAAGTGTCATGATTTATAGATAGCATGTACTATACATAGAAATTAGAAATCAATCTCCAAATAAAGTATTAGAATTAAGAAGTGAGCTTAATAAAGTTATTAAGAAAGCTCATATATACATATCAAAAGCAACTGCCACATGATCCAGTAAATGCTCTTCTGAGTAGTAACCAAAGGAAGAAAAATCAGTACCTTAAAGAGATGTCCATGTGCCTGTGTTCACTGCAACATTATTCAAAATAGCCAAGATATAGAAATAATCTAAGTGTCCATGGGTGGATGAATGGATAAAAAAAGTACATAATTTAGAATCAGCTTGTCAATTTTCACAAAAGTATCTTTTGGAGTTTTCACTCAGGTTGCAGTTTATCTATATAAAAATATGTGGGGAATTTGACCATGTGCAGTCTTCCAATCCACGAAAAGAGTGCATTTACTCACTTATCCCTCAATAATACGTAAAGCTGTCTGGGTAGAGTTCTTGAAGGACATATTAGTCAGGATTCTCAAAATTAACCATCACATCTGATTTTGACTAATTTAATTCTTAGGACTTTGTTATATTTTATGCATTGAAAATTGTGTCTTTTAAAAGATATTTGATTTTGGCATTGGTATTTGGTATGTAGCTATACATCGTTTTGTTCACATTATTTTTCTTATTTTAAGTTATTTTTATTAACTGCAATAGCACTGAGCCTTTGGCCTAGCAGAAAAGATTTCCAAATATTTATACCACTTTAGTCTGGCTATTCTGTATTATTTAAGTAATGGTTTATGCACATTTCAATATTATCATTTCTCTGACATATTTTTTCCTAATGAAATCTATTTTGGGGAATGTGGTTAAAAATAATAGTTTTTAAATTCCCTATTCCAACTAAAACACCAATTTGATATGTTAAACATTTATCCATTTGCGTCTATAAAATTTCAGTTTTAAATAATAAAAACTTCCCTTGTTGGAAAACTCAACAGCAAAATTGCCCGCATTTTTTCGGCTCATGCCCCTCTTCCTCCACATATTTTCATATAGATAAACTGCAACCTGAGTGAAAACTCCAAAGGGCATTTTTCTGAAAATTGACAAGCTGATTCTAAAATTCTTAGAGAAATGCCACGAGCCAAGATTAGACAAGACATTCCTGATGAATAATAATATTGTTGGAGGACTTTCAGCAAGTCTCTTTACAGTGCTACAGTAAATAAGGAGCAGTGGTATTAAAGCAAAGTTAGAGCTATAGATCAATGAAATAGAAAAGAGAGCCTACATACGCATGAACACTTGATTTATGGAATTACTGAAGAATAGTGGAGGAAGAATTTTTTAAAAAATATAAATCAACTGAATATCAATTTGATAGAAAATAAATAAATGAAACCTGACCTGTATGTCACATCATATGCCAAAATCAATTCCAGGTGGATTTTAATATCTAAATGTGACATGCAAGAAGCATAGCCAGAAAAATAATAGAGTTGAATATCTTCATGATATTTGGAGAAGGCAGAATTTATTAACTACTATCCAAATAGCATTAATTATAAAAACAAAAAATGATAAAGTTGACTACATTAAATTAAGAACATCTGTTTAGAATAAAAACCTATTAACAGATTAATAATGTAAGACCAAATATGAGAAAATATTTTCTCACATGTAATTGATAAGAGTGCACTTGTGCATGCACATATATTTACCACCTAATAGGAAAAATGAACAAGGTATATGAAGAGATACTGTACAAAAATAGAATAGTAAAATGTCCTATAAAGGTACATAATTTGTTAATTTAAGTTGCATAATTCACTAACATTCAGGGAAATACAAGGGAAGTCTTTTATAAATTACCATTTTTAATCCACCAGAATGGGTAAAATTTAAAGAACTGGAATATAAACCATTGGAGATATGAAGCATCAATAATTATTGAATGTTCCTACTTGGTAAATTGGTACCAACATTAGGGAAAACAGTTTAGCATCATCTACTAATGTTGCAGATTTGCCTACGTCTTATGATCCAGCAATTTCAGTTCTAGGTGTATATTGATGAAAGACATGCACAGAAAGACTGTATAAGAATGTTCATAGATACCCTCATACAACAGAATATATGCAGCAATGAAAATGAATGAACGATAGCTACAAAACTAGTTATATATATATATATATATATATATATATATATATATATATATATTTATAAATGGAATCATGAAATATACAGATATACTGGTTATATCTGTATATTTCATATGATTTAATTTATAAATATTTCTAACAGTAGAAAACTTAAGCTATTTTTTCAGATATCAGGGGAGTGGTTACTTCTGGGGAGGTGGGAATTTGTAAGGCTGGAGAAGATACAGAAAGAGGCTTCTGTGGTTGTGATCTATTTCTTGACCGGCATAATTGTTACATCATTGTCCTTTGTAATTATTTGTTGCATAGATTTGTTTTGTACACTTTTCTATGTATGTTTTATAATTCATAATATAAACATTTAAAAATCCTGATTGTTAATATAATAGAAATATTTGTTTAAATAAATATTTTGGTTACAAAGATTAAGTAAGCCTACATATATAGAAAGTGTACTAATCCATTTGCTTAGTTAGGTGTTGCACTTGTTTGTGTATATAGAAAACCACAGAAACGATATCATTTACATCCATCTGGCAGCACCCTAACTCTTTCAGGACAGTAGAGGTCATTTAGAAATTTACTTTCAAGTGAATTAACTCAGCCAAATAGATTTGTATAGCCTTTGATGCCAAATGTAAATAACAAAGCAGCCTCTACATGTAGGATTAGACAATGGAGGCTGACTTGTTTGAAAAAAACTAAGTTTCATCTGACAAAAAGGGAAAACAGTGTCATTAAAAAAAAAAAATCAAAACTCAATTATGATCACTTGTATTTCAGAGAAACTGTGCATTGGGCCTGGAGTGAATCCCCCATCTTTATTTATGAACTCTTCTTGTCAGATGACATCTCCTCCTGCACAGCTACACTAATATTACATTGAAAATAAGTTCCTCAGGAAAATGTAAGATACGTTGCTTTGTTGGAATTGGGTGCTCTATCAAGGCATATGAAGCCTGAGTAGATTTATTGTCTTATTGCCAGTTAAATTAGCAGCCTGTGTCTGACACTATGAATATTATACAAATTCCTTTTGTTATAGCTTTACTATTGAGTAAAGTACAATAGAGGGTCAGGTATTGATCTAACAACAAAGATCTACAATGAATATAATTATGCATCATGCTCCTAATTGGAATAGGCATAGAATCTACACATTTGAAATACAAAAATCAACCTAATCATTCAAGCAAATATTTGGTTAGAATTTTTATTTCTTTATCGTTTAAAAATAAACCTAGACTTTAAATTGATTTTCATTTAAAAAAAAATTCACTAACTTCTTTTAAGGGAGAATATAGTTTTCAATCACAAAATAAATGTAAGCCAATACTAATATAATTTATTATTTAATATACTACAAAACCATTTTACTTTAGATATTAAGGAAACTGAGATAATGAAGAAATATAGTTTCAGGCTAGGATTCCAAATACCTTGGTATATAATTACTTTAAGTATTCAAGAATTTAATAGATGCTTAAAAGGCCTTCTAGAAGCCATATATATATATATATATATATATATATATATATATATATATATATATATGTATTATCACAATAATTAATCAAGTGGGGAGCATTATCAATTGTACACAGAGAAGTCCAAAATATTCGAAAAAGACACTTGTAGCGACACTGATATGCTAAGAAGTCATACCACGGCAGTTACCCCCAAGTGAGGCACCTAAGTCTAAGTAAGAAGACTATAGACAAAAGTAAAATTGGATGAAACATTTCCTCTAATGATCATTTGAAGCAGGAACCATAAAAGTTTCAGACTATAAAAAGAAACAAAGCAATTTTAGAGACATTTAAATAACACAAACAAAAGACAAACAAGACCTTTCAGTCCAGAGATATTTTGCCTCATCTACACTAAAATCTTCTGAATAAGTATATATTTAATTGAGTGTGTGCAAGTCACCAAATATAAAAGGAAAATAATTAGTATTACCGTTTGCAGACATCTTTATTGCTCAGGGGCTTTTGAAGCTTGATTTTCTTTCAAATACTTTGTTCCTCTGGTCCTTTGGTGTATTAACATCTATTTAGGCTTCCATAGTAATTAATTATCTGAACCTAATTTTGCTTAATATAATACCTTTTCCTGAAAGTGAAGGAGACTGTATCTCCTTGTCCAAAGGGTAAACCTCCACCACACTCCAGGTTTGCTCTCACCACCCTTGCTTTTGGTCTCTGGGTGGCTATAATTAGGTCATTTTGTTGCAAAACTGAGAAACAAGATTTGGCTGTGGAGATGGGGTGATATTTTGAGGAACACTCTGGGAAGTTGACTGTGACTAGAGCAGACACAAATATGAGAATACATGAAGTGGTTTGATTCAGGAAATCAGGATGCTCGAGACAACTGAGTGTTGACAATCTTGGCTTTGAAATGAGGTAGATCCCAACCTCTAAATACCCATGGTATTATTTTTTGGAGCAAGAGTTGTAGTAGGTGATAAAAGGGCTTCATCACGTCTAAGAAACATACAGCAAAAGGAAACAGGCACTAGTGATACAAATGTTCTCACACTAATGGCTCTCTTTGCATACCTGCTATTACTAACTAATATGCCTCTATAGATACACCCTTTTTTAATTTTTTTTTGAGTTGAGTCAGATATTGTATTAGCAAAAAGACATTGAACAAAATAACAGATATTGTATTAGCAACAAGAGTTAGTTTAGTTTTTTGGTTTGTCTGTTTATTTTATCATGGTAAAACACATAACATGAAATTTACCATCTTTACTATTTTTTAAGTATGCAGTGTTAACTATGTGCACATTGTACAATGGATTTCTAGAAAAGTTTCATCTTGTACAACTGAAACTCTTTACCTATGGAATAACAAATCCCTTTTTCCCTTCCCCTCAGTCTCTGGCAACCACCATTCTACTTTCTAAGAGTCTGATTACATAATTTATATATGTAGGATCATGCAGTAATTGTCTTTTTGTGATTGGTTTATTTCACTCAGAATTATGTCCTCAAGTTTCATCCATGTTGTAACATGTGACAGAATTTCCTTCAGTTTTTTTAAGGCTGTATCTGTATACCACATTCTCTTTACCTATTGATTAATTAATGGACATTTATTTGCTTCCACCTCTTGGCTAAGGTGAATAATGCTGCAATGAACATGGGTATGCAATGTTTACTTTTTGAAAGGAGTTTTCTCTTACTAACCGTATGTTCTTTGAGATAAGTACATCAGGTTGGGTGGATGTTTTTGACCTCAGTAAAAGAGACTTCAGTGGAACAACGTATGGTGTAGACAAGTAAAAAGAACAAGTTATTTATAATTTTTATCAGCAAAAGAAAACAGAACATGAGAAGGAATAATTGAGGGGAAAAACTTATAAAATATGAAAGAGTAGATAATCTAACTAAATAAGTTAAGGTTGGGGATTTAAGCTTGGACTAAGAAGGAAAAAACTATTTCCTTTGAAACTTGGGACAATTGCGTATGTAAGCATATGTTTTTAGGTGAAGGATTTCATGCCTAGAATCCTCCATATTCTTTGTGAAATTAAAGACTAAATTGCCTATTTAAAACAAGGGTCACACACTATTGAGGCACATAAGAAAAATGATGCAAATTTTCACTGAATAGAATTGGAGAGCAAACAGTTAAGAGAAACTTAAAATTTTCCAAGCAATTTGTATAACCTCATTGAAGTTAGAGAGCATATATATGTGCAGTGTACTGACCTGTGTAATTTTCTCCAAGGGCTATCAGCAGTCTAGTTGCTGACAGAAGTCTTGGCTGTTTCAGCATTGATTTATTCTTTCATTTTTACTCATTTAAAAGTGTACTGAGTGCATGTTATTTGCCAGGCACTGGGTGTTTTTTTGCACAGGACATGCACAACACACAAAAAAGTAGAATTCATGGATACCAGTTAGGGTTCACCTGGAGAAACAGAAGTGGTGGGAAAGCTCACAAGGAGGGTGAAGCGCCACATGCACAGGTTGAAGCGATCATCGGCAGGAGGAATTCCTGCTTCCTTAGGCAAAACTCAGACCTATTTTAAAGAACTTCCAAGCCATTCAGCCAAGCCCACCCAGTTTATCCAGTATAATCTTCCTTATTTAATGTCAACTGATTAGGAATTGGGAAAAGCCCTTCACAGCAACACCTAGATCAGGGTTTGTCCTAGAGACTATAGCCTAACCAAGCTGACATATAAAAACACTATTGTGCCACACTTAACAAGTTTATTTTCTAGTTCAGAGTAAGATAGACAGATGGTATTAGAGTTTGCTTGTACTGTGATACATGTGGGCACTTTTGAACACAGATCATGGACATCGTGAAAGGAAAGGTCTATCCTAAGCAGGAGCCAGCCAGGAGAGGTTGGAGAGGGGTGCAGGCAAAGGAAGCAACTTAAATAAAGATCCAAAATGAGCATCTCTCATTCAGAGAGCAGCAAGTACTTATTTTAATTTTGGCATGTGAGATAGGAAGAGATGAGGGAGGCAGTCAGAAGCACCTGAAGATTATAAAGGACAATATATACCACAATAAGACTTTTGGAAATTATCTTGAAAGTTATACAAAGCATTCTGGGTTGTTAACTGAGACAATGCACTTGAATTATCTATAACAATGCTTATTATATACTATATCCTCTACGGAACACATATTCTATTATATAAATTTATTTAAGAAAAACATTTGACATAATCAAATTACCCGCAACATGGAGAATACATCAATGTGGACAAAAATGAGGACATGGAGGCTATTACATAATTATAAATTGGAAATAATGTGGGAATTCAAATACTGTGAAAATGTAGAGACACAATGGGATCTGGTGAGTAATTGAATGTGGAAGCAAAGGAAATAAAGAAGATAGTACTTATATCCTTATTTCTGGCTCAACCCAGTAGGTGGATAACAGTACCACTACAAATAAGGGTATAGCAGGAGAATTTGGAGGGTAGAAGAGATGATAAGTTTAATATTGGGTATATAGAATTGGAGCAGCTTTAGAGACATTCGAATGTCAGAAATGTAGACAGGCACTTGGATATCTGAGTGTGAAGCTCAGATAAAAGAGGTCAGATGTGAAGACATAGATTAGTAGTTCTCAAACCCTAGCATGCATAAAAATGCCAAAAGATCTTGGTAAAGTGGAGATTTTAGAGCCACATTCCCTAAATTATTGATTCTTGAGAGCCATGTCCAAGAATTGAAAATTAGCTCATGGACTAACTTAGAGTCATGCTTATAAAAATTTTACAGAAGCTCTCAAAATGTCAACATATAAAAACAAAAGAGTAATATTATCAGAACTGTGGGAATAGATGAATTTGGCTAAGCAGACTAGGAAATGATGACAGATAAGAGTAGAACCCAGAAGAAGAGGATTGAACTCAAGGTCCATAAGTTTAGTACCTATGTTTTCTTCTATGCAGGTTATTGTTTCAAGTCTTATGCTTAGGTCTTTGATCCATTTTGAATTAATTTTGGTACACAGTGACAGATAACAGTCCATTTTCATTCTTTTGCACGTGGCTTTCCAATTCTCCCAGCATCATTTATTGAAGAGGCTGTCTTCTCCCCATTGTATGTTTTTGGCTTCTTTGTCGAAAATTATCTGTCCATATTTATGTGGGTTTGTTTCTGGGTTCTCAATTCTATTTCATTCGTTGGTGTGTCTGTTTTTCTGCCAATACCATACTGTTTTGATTATTGTTGCCCCGTAGTACAAGCTAAAGTCAGGGAGTGTGATACCTCCAGCATTGTTCTTTTTTTCTTAGGATTGCTTTGGCTATTCGGGGTCTTTTGTGGTTCCATAGAAATCTGATGATTTTTTTGTTCTATTTCTTTAAAAAATACCACTGGGATTTTGATGGGGATTGCATTAAATCTGTATATGGCTTTGGATAATATGGCTGTTATAGCTATGTTGAGTCTTCTAATCCATGAACATGGAATGTCTTTCCATTTCTTTATGTCTTCTTCAAGTTCTTTTAAAACTGTCTTATTGTTTTCCATATATAGGTCCTTCACATCCTTGGTTAAGTTTATTCCTAGGTATTTTATTCCTTTTGTTGCAATTGAAAAAGGAATTGCTTTTCATTTTTTTCTTTTAAATTTCTTTTTCTGAGGTTTTATTGTTAGTATATAGGAATGCAATGGACTTTTATATGTTGATTTTGTAGCCAGCCACTTTACTGTATTTGTTGATTGTTTCTAATAGCTTTTTGATGTAGTCTTTAGGGTTTTCTATATATAGCATCATGCCATCTGCAAAAAGAGACAATTTAACTTCTTCATTCCCAATTTGGAGGCTTTTATCCCTTTCTCTTTCTTGATTGCTCTGGCTAGGACTTCTGATACTATGTTGAACAGCAGAGGCGACAGGGACAGCCCTGTCAAGTTCCTGAACATAGAGCAAAGGGCTTCCGTTTCTCTGCGTTAATTATGATATTAACTGAGGGTTTGTCATAGATGGCCTTTGTTATGTTCAGGTATTTTCTTTCTATACCCATTTTATTAAGTGCTTTTTAATCATAAATGGATGTTGTATCTTGTCAAACACTTCTTCATCTATTGGTATAATAATATGATTTTTGTCCTTTGTTTATGTGGTGTATCACATTCATGGATTTGTATACGTTGAACCATTCTTGTGCTTCCTGGATGAGCTCCACTTGGTTGTGATGTATAATTTTTTTAATACATTGTTGCATTCGATTTGTTAGAATTTTCTTTAGGGTTTTTGCATCTGTATTCATCAGATATATTGGTTTGTAGTTTTCTTTTTTTGTGTTATCCTTACCAGGTTTTGGTGTCAGGGTAGTGTTGGCCTCATAAAATTAGTTAGAGAGTATTGTCCATTCTTCAGTATTTTTTGGAAGAGTTGGAGTAGGACAGGTATTAGATCCTCTTTGAATATTTGGTAGAATTCACTAGTGAAGCCATCTGGTCCTGGACGTTTGCTTTTGGGAAAAACTGTAAGACATTCTTAAAAGAAATTGAAGAAGACACAAAAAAATGGAAAGACATTCCATGTTCATGGATTAGAAGACTCAACATAGTTAAAATGGCCATATTACCCAAAGCAGTATACAGATTTAGTGCACTCCCCATCAAAATCCCAGTGGTATTTTTTAAAGAAATAGAAAAAAAATCATCAGATTTATATGGAACCACAAAAGACCCCGAATAGCCAAAGCAATCCTAAGAAAAAAAGAACAATGCCGGAGGTATCACACTCCCTGACTTTAGCTTGTACTACAAGGCAACAATAATTAAAACAGTATGGTATTGGCAGAAAAACAGACACACAGACCAATGGAATAGAATTGAGAACCCAGAAATAAACCCACATAAACATGGACAGATAATTTTCAACAAAGAAGCCAAAATCATACAATGGAGAGAAGACAGCCTCTTCAATAAATAATGCTGGGAGAATTGGAAAGCCACGTGCAAAAGAATGAAACTAGACTGCTTTCTGTCACTGTGTACCAAAATTAACTCAAGATGGATCAAAGACCTAAGCTTAAGACTTGAAACAAACTGCAGAGAAGAAAACATGAGTACTAAACCTATGGATCTTGGATTCAAAGTGGATTTTGTGAATTTGACTTCAAAGGCAAGGCAAGTAAAAGCTGAAATAAATGAATGGGACTATATCAAACTAAAAAGCTTCTGCACAGCAAAAGAAACCATCGACAAAATAAAGAAGCAACCAACCAAATGGGAGAAGATTTTTACAAACAACACCTCCGGTAAGAGGATAATATCCAAAATATATAAGGAACTTATACAACTCAACAACAGCAACAACAACAACAACAACAAAATCCAATTGAAAAATGGGCAGAGGACCTGAATAGACATATCTCCAAAGAGCACATACAGATGGCCAATAGACATATGAAAAAATGCTCAACATAATTAATCATCAGAGAAATGCAAATAAAAACCACAATGACATATCACCTCACATCAGTTAAAATGGCTATCATCAACAAAACAAATAATATTAGGTTGGTGCAAAAGTAATTGTGGTTTTTGCAATTATTTGTAACCTTTTAAACCACAATTACTTTTGCACCAACCTAATAAGTGTTAGAGAGGCTATGGATAAAAGGGAACCCTCATATGCTGTTAGTGGGAATGCAGATTTGTGCAGGCACTATCGAAGGCAGTATAGAGATTCCTGAAAAAATTAAGAATAGAATTACTATATGACTCAGCAATCCTTGTCTTGGATATCTATCCCAAAATCTGAATACATTTATGCATAAAGATATATGTGCTCCGATGTTCATTGCAGCTTTATTTATGGTGGCCAACACATGGAAACAACCAAGTGTCCTTCGATAGATGATAAAGAAGTTGTGGTATATGTACACAATGGAATACTATTCTTCCATAAGAAAAGATGAAATAGTGCCATTTGTGACAACATGGATGGATCTTGAGATCATAATGCTAAGCGAAATAAAACAGAAAAAGTCAAGAGCCATATGATTTCACTGATATGTGGTATAAAAAACTGAAAACAACAAAGGGACAAGACAAACAAATAAGGAAACAAAAACTCATAGACACAGACAATAGTTTAGTGGTTACCACAGGGTGGGGGGGGGAGCAGGGAGGTAGAAGAGGAAAAAAGGGGTCAAATATATGGTGATGGAAGGAAAACTGACTCTGGGTGGTGAACACACAATGCGACATATAGGTGATGTATTACAGAATTGTACCCCTGAAACCTATGTAACTTTAGTAACACTTGTCACCCCAATGAACTTTAATTTAAAAAAAAGATAAAGATTGAACAGATGAGAAAGATCTTTCAATGGGAACTGAGAATGTTGAGTAAGAGGAAGTTATGAGGAACACCAGAAACATGGGAAGGAGAAACTTTCTAGAATGAAAAATCTAAACCACTGCCAAATGAGGTGGAGCAGTCAAGAATGATATTTATCTATAAGTGTCATTTGAATTATAAACAAACTCCTTGGAAAACCAATTTTCAATTAAGGTAAAGAAATGGAGATAGTGTTTGAAGAGATTCATTCAACCATTATTTATTGAGTTTGTATTCTGTCAGTCTCTCTTTTAAGCACTACGAACACAACAGCTAATAGTACAAAAAAAAATCTACATCCTAGTGTGGGAGATTTTTTTTTTAAGCAATAAATATGTAGCAGCTTAGAAAGTGAGAGTACTATAGAAAATAATAAAGCAGGGGAAAATGTAATGCCAAGAGAGGGAAGTTTACTGTTTTACATGGGAGAGCAGCTCAGGTAAGACAGCAATTGAGCAATGAACCGCAGGAATTATATAAACAAACCACATAGATATCTGGATAAAGAATATTACAGGAAAAGGTAGCGGCAAAGGTTAAGGCCCTGTGTTGTGTGCATGTGTAGAATGTTTCAGCATTTGCAAGGAGAGCAGGTGGGTGTGGGAAAGAGTAGCAGGAGAAAAGGATGAAGAGATAGTAGGGTTCCAAGATGTGGGAGGCTTCACAGTCCTTTGTAAGTTATTTAATTTTTATTCTGGATGATACGGGTTGGCACTGAGGAGTTTTGAAAAAAGGATAAAGTAATATGATGTATGTCTTCATAGGATCACTCTGACTGTTGCAATAATTCAAGTTAGAAATAGTGGTTTTGGCCAAGGGTAGAAGTGGAAATAATGAGAAGTTATTGGAATTGTTTTGTACACTTAAGATAACACTGAATGCATTGACTTGTGAATCAGACAAAGGTTATGAAAGAAAAACTTGAAGTATAATTCTAACCACAGTCATACCCCTTATATGTGGTTTTGCTTCCAGCAGTTGAGTTGCTCTCACAACTACAGTCCAAAAATAGTAAGTGGAGAATTCCAGAAATAAACAATTCATAAGTTTTAAATTGTACGCCATGATTACATCTCATGCCTCCCCACCCCCATCCCTCCCAGGATGTGAATCATCCCTTTGTTTCATGCTTGTATCTGCTACCTTTCCCACCCATTAGTCACTTAGTAGCTGTCTGGGTTATCAGATCAACTGTCACAATATCACAGTGCTTGCGTTCAACTAATCATTATTTTACTTAATAATGCCACATACACATAACTTTTATTACAGCATATTATTATAATTATTCTATTTTATTTACTATTGTTAATATCTTACTGTGCCTAATTTATAAATTAAACTTTGTCATAGGTATGTATGTATAGGATATAATATATTAGTATATAAATATAATATACTTTGGGTTCGGGTCCACCCATGGTTTCAGGCATCCATGGGGGTCTTAGAATGTATTCCCTGTGGGTAACGGCAAATTACACTACGTAGACATAAACAACTGAAAGAACTGAATGATTGTTTACTTAAATAATGGAGAAGAAAACTGTGGAAAGGATGGTTCAGTCAGGGGTTGTCCAGGGTGGGGTGGGAGTAAATAGATCAGGTATCCAATATTAGGTGTGCTATGTTTGAGGTGTTTGTTTAAACATCCAAATAGTGATGTTGAAAACAAACTTGTATTTATGTATCTAGAATTCAGGGAAGAGATGGGGCTGGAGATATAAATTTGGAAGCAATTATGTAGATACCATGAGTTTGAGAAAATCACCTAGAAAGTTAATGTAAAGGGAAAAGAAAAGAAGTCCAAAGACTGAGACTTGGGTTACTCCAGTATTTAGATGTCATGGAGTTGAAACAGGAGACGGAAAAGGAGACTGAAATCATATGGTCAGAGACGTAAGAAAAATACCTTAACCTACTGGGCCATATCTATTAGCTTACAGGTGTTTTAGTATTTCTTCCATAGTAATTCCACATTTTTCCTCCAGCTCACTCCACATTTTTTTTTTTTTTCCATCTCTAGGCCACACTTCTTGAAAGAGTAATCTTTTCTCACTGTCTCCAATTTCTCTCTTACAGTTCTCTCTTGGACTCATTCAATCAGGCTTCTGTTTCAACAATCAACCAGAAATGCTCTTTTCAAGGTCACAAGTTTACATCGTCTTTGCTAAAAGTAGATGTCAATTCTCAGCTTTCATTTAACTTGGCCCATCAGTAGTGCTTTTTGTTTTGGATTTTTCTTTTATTTATTTTTATTTTTTTATTAGTTTCAGGCGCACAAGACAAAGTAATACTTAGACGTTTATCATTTATATCCCGCACACTGTGTGAACCCCCCTCCCCATATCCACTATCCCTCTGACATCGCACAGAGCCATTATATTTCCACTATCTCTATTCCTAATGCTGTACTCTGCTTCTTGTAAGTATATATATACATATATATATATATATATATATATATATATATATGTAAACTTGTACTTGACATTCATTATTGTTCAGCTTCAGCTTCAGGTGTACAATGCAGTGATCAGGCATCTACATCATCCCTGAGGTGGTCTCCCTAATGAGACAAGTGTCCATTGGATACCATACAAAATCTTTACAACATTATTGATTACATTCCCCAAATTAATTTCAAAACCCCGTGGCCATCTTGTGGTTACTGACTGTTTTTTAATCCCCTCACCTTCCCCCTTATCCCCACCCGCCCTCCCATCTAGCAACCCTCAATTTTTCCTCTATGTCTCCAAAACTGTTTCTGATTAGTTCATTCACTTATTCTTTTCTTTAGATTCCACATATAAGTGAGATCATATGGTATTTGTCTTTCTCTGTCTGACTTATTTCACTTAACATAATGTTCTCTAGGTCCATCCATGTTGTTGCAAATGGTAAGATGTCTTTCTTTATGGCTGCATAATACTCCATTGTATAAATGTACCACGGTTTCTTAATCCAGTCATCTACTGATGGGTATTTCGGTTGTTTTCATGTCTTGGCTATTGTGTATAGTACTGCAATAAACATAGGAGTGCATAAAGTTTTTTGAATTTGTGTTTTGGATTTCCCCGGATAAATACCTAGGAGTGGAATTGCTGGATCATAAGGTATTTCCATTTTCAGATTTTTGAGATACCTCCATACTGTTTTCCATGGTGGCTGCACCAATCTGCAATCCCACCAACAGTGCACAGGGGTTCCTTTTTCTCCACATCCGCGCTAGCATTTGTTATTTGTTGATTTATTGATGATACCCATTTTGACTGGGGTGAGGTGGTATCTCATTGTGGTTTTTAATTGCATTTCTCTAATGGTTAGTGAGGTTGAGCATTTTTTCATATGTCTGTTTGCCATCTGTATGTCCTTTTTAGAAAAATGTCTCCACATGTCCTCTGCCCATTTTTTAATTGGGTTGTTTGTTTTCTTGGAGTCGAGTTGAGTGAGTTTTTTGTAAATTTGTGATATTAACCCCTTATCAGATATATCATTGGCAAATATCTTTTCCCATTCAGTAGGATCCCTTTTTGTTTTATTGATAGTTTCCTTTGCTGTGAAAAAACTTTTTAGTTTGGTGTAATCCCACATGTTTATTTTTTTCTCTTACTTCCCTCGCGCGAGGGGATATATCAGTAAAAATCTTACTCCAGGTAATGTCTGTGAAGTTTCTTCCTATATTTTCTTCTAGGAATTTTCTGGTTTCAGATCTTACATTTAAGTCTTTAAACCATTCTGAATTTATTTTTGTATATGGTATAAGGAGGTGGCCAGCTTCATTTTTTTGCATGTGTCTGTCCAGGTTTCCCAGCACCATTTATTGAACAGACTGTCTTTACCCCACCATATATTCTTGCTTCCATTGTCGTAGATTAAATGGCCATATAGGCATGGATTTATTTCTGGACTCTCTATTCTGTTCCATTGATCTATGTGTCTGTTTTTATGCCAGTACCAAGCTGTTTGGATTACTGTAGCCTTGTAGTATAATTTGATGTCAGGTATCGTTATACCTCCCACTGTGTTCTCATTTCTCAAGATTGCTGAGGCTATCTGGGGTCTTTTATGGTCCCATATATATTTTAGGATTATATGTTCTATTTCTGTGAAAAACATCGTTGGTAGTTTGATAGGAATTGCGTTGAATATGTATATTGCCTTAGGCAGTGTGGACATTTTAACTATATTAATTCTTCCTATCCATGAGCATGGTATGTGTTTCCATCTATTTCTATCTTCTTTCATTTCTTTCTTCAGTGTCTTATAATATTCTGAGTACAGATCTTTTACTTCTTTGGTTAAATTTATTCGCAGGTATTTTATAGTCTTTGAAGCAACTGTAAATGGGATTGTTTTTTTTAATTTCTCCTTCTGATATTTTATTATTGGTATATACAAATGCAACTGATTTCTGAATATTAATTTTGTATCCTGCAACTTTACTAAATTCATCTATCAGCTCTAATAGTTTCTTGGTGGAGTCTTTAGGATTCTCCATATACAGTATCATGGCATCTGCATATAATGACAGTTTTACTTCCTCCTTACCAATTTGGATGCATTTTATTTCTTTTTCTTGTCTGATTGCTGTGGCTAGAACTTCCAGCACTATGTTGAATAGAAGTGGAGAAAGTGGGCAACCTTGCCTTGTTCCTGATCTTAAGGGGAATGGTTTCAGCTTTTCTCCATTGAATATGATGTTAGCTGTGGGTTTATCATATATACGGCCTTTATTATGTTGAGATATGATCCCTCTATTCCCACTTTCTTAAGGTTTTTTATCATAAATCACTGCTGGATTTTATCAAATACTTTTTCTGCATCTATTGATATGATCATGTGATTTTTATTTTTCATTTTGTTGATGTGGTGTATCATATTAACTGATTTGCAGATGTTGTACCATGCTTGCATACCAGGGATGAATCCCACTTGATCATGGTGTATGATCTTTTTAATGTATTGCTGAATTTTGTTCACTAATATTTTGTTAGGCATTTTTGCATCTATGTTCATTAGCGATATCGGCCTGTAGTTTTCTTTTTTTGTGGTGTCTTTGTCTGATTTTGGGATCAGGGTGATAGTGGCTGCGTAAGAAGTGTTTGAGAGCCTTTCCTCCTTCTGGTTTTTTTGAAAGAGCTTGAGGAGAATAGGTGATAATTCTTTTTTGAACGTTTTGTAAAATTCACCTGTAAAGCCATCTGGTCCAGGGCTTTTGTTTGTTGGGAGATTGTTGATCACCGATTCAATTTCCCTGGTGGTAATGTCTATTCAGGTTTTCTGTTTCATCTTGAGTTAGCCTTGGAAGGTTTTATGCCTCTAGAAAATTGTCCATTTCTTCCAAATTGTCATATTTGTTGGCATATATTTACTCATAGTAATTTCTTAATTATTTTTGTATTTCTGTGGTGTCTGTTGTCACTTCTCCTCTTTCATTTCTGATTTTATTAATTTGGGTCCTCTCTCTCTTTTTTTTAATGAGTCTGGCTAAAGGTTTGTCTATTTTGTTTATCTTCTCTAAGAACCAACTCTTGTATTCATTGATCTTTTGTATTCTTTTTCTGGTTTCTATTTCATTTATTTCCACTTTGATCTTTATTATCTCCTTCCTTGTACTCCCTTTGGGCTTATTTCGCTGTTCTTTTTCCACATCCCTTAAGTGTGAAGATAAACTGTTGATTAGTGATTTTTTTCTTGTTTCTTTAGGTAGGCCTGCAATGCTATGAATCTCCCTCTTAGGACTGCTTTTGCAGCATCCTATAGACTTTGGGTCATCGTGTTTTCATTTTCGTTTGTCTCAAGATATCTTTTGATTTCTTCCTTGATCTCCTGGTTGACGCATTCATTATTTAGTAACATGTTATTCAGTCTCCATGAATTGGTGTGTCTTCCAGTTTTTTTCCTGTAGTTCATTTCTAATTTCATAGCACTGTGGTCAGAGAAGACAATTGGTATGATTTCAATTTTCTTAAATTTATCAAGACTTGTTTTGTGGCCTAACATATGGTCTATCTTGGAAAATGTTCCATGTGCGCTTGAGAAGAATGTGTATTCTGCAGCTTTGGGGTGAAATGTTCTGAAAATATTGATTAAATCCAAGTGGTCCAATGTGTCATTTAAGGCCGTTGTTCCCATATTGATTTTCTGTCTGGAAGATCTGCCCCTTGTTGTCAGAGGTGTGTTGAAGTCCCCTACTATGATAGTGTCACTGTTGATCTCTGTCTTTATGTCAGTCAATATCTGTTTTATATATTTAGGTGCTCCTATGTTGGGTGCGTACATGTTTACTAGGGTTATATCCTCTTGTTGGATCAATCCCTTTATTATTATATAGTGCCCATCTTTATCTTTAATATGTTCTTCATTTTAAAATCTATTTTGTCAGATGTAAGTATTGCAACTCCAGCTTTTATCTCATTTCCATTTGCGTAAAATATCTTACTGCAACCCTTCACTTTCAGCCTGTGTGTGTCTTTTGATCTGTGGTGAGTCTCTTGTATACAGCATATATAAGGATATTGTTTTCTTATCCACTCAGCACCCTATGTCTCTTGATTGGAGCATTTAATCCGTTTACATTTAAAGTGATTATTGATAGGTACATACTTATTGCCATTTTTAAATTTGTAGTTAGTTTGTTTTCATCTTTCTTCTACTTACAGAAGTCCTTTTAGTATTTCCTGCAATGCTGGCTTGGTGGTAATAAATTCCTTTATCTTATTCTTTTCTAGGAAGCTCTTTATCTCTCCAAGAACTCTAAATGATAGCCTTGCTGGATAAAGCAATCTAGGTTGTAGGTCTTTGTTTTTCATCACTTTGAGTATCTCCTGCCACTCCCTCCTGGCCTTCAATGTTTCTGTAGAAAAGTCATTTGATAGTCTTATGGGAGTTCCCTTGTATGTAACCCTCTGTCTTTCTCTTGCTGCTTTTAAGATTCTCTCTTTGTCTTTAACTTTTGCCATTTTAACTATAATGTGTCTTGGTGTGGACCTGTTTGGGTTTATCCTGTTTGGAACTCTCTGAATTTTCTGGGCTTGTATGTTGGTTTCCTTCATCAGGTTAGGGAAGTTTTCGGACATTATTACTTCAAAAATATTCTCAATTCCTTACTTCCTCTCTTCACCTTCTTGTATTCCTATGATGTGCATGTTGTTAAGCTTGATGTTATCCCAGAAGTCTCTTAAATCATCTTCATTGTTTTTTATTCTGTTTCCTTTCTGTTGTTCTGTTTGGGTGATCTCTGCTAACTTGTCTTCTAAGTCACTGATTCGATCCTCTGCTTCATCTAACCTGCTGTTAATTCCTTCAAGTGAGTTCTTTATTTCAGTAATTGTGTTTTTCAGTTCTAATTGGTTGTTCATTATGATTTCTACATCCTTCTTTATGTCATCTCTAAGCTCCTTAAACATTTGTGTCGTCAGTGTTCTGAACTCTGTCTCTGATAGGTTGGTTACCTCTGTTTCATTTGCTTCCATTTCTGGAGGTTTCTTCTGTTCTTTTATTTGGGACATGTTTCTTTGTTTCCTCATTCTGGCTGACTCTCTGTGTTTGCTTCAGTGTATTAGGTAGATCCCCTAGAGTTCTTAGTTCTTGCTGGGTTATCTTATGTAGTATGTGTCCTTTATATTTGACTTGCACTCCTTCCTTCTTCTCTCCTGCATGTGCTCCAAAGGTGACTCTTGTGTTGTGTATACGGTCCTGTTAAAGAAGATTTTTAATTGCTTTTCACTTGTGAGTAGGTGGGGTTAACTCCTAGGCTGACTAGTTGTGAGACTTGGCTCTGCCCACCGCAGGGTGTTCTGCTGCGTGAGAGTTGACCACTTAAATGTGGTTTGGCCTCTATGGGCTCTTGTGCTTGTAGAGAATTCCCTCTGGGTGTGTCACTTGTAGGTCAAACCCAGTAGTGCTCTGGTTTGGTCTGGAGTTGGCCTCTGGGTGTGTTGAATCTTGTGCCTCTTAAGCTGGGCCCTGGTAGGGCAATTTCAGAACAAAGCAAATCACCAAGCACAACAACAACAAAGAAAAAAACCAAATATATTTACATGTAAAAACAACCAACAACCCACACTCAACACAGACAAAGATATCAAAGATATAAAGACAAAACAAAACAAAACAAAAAAGCAGCTCCAGTCTTGACTTAAGCCTACCAAGTAATCTCCAGGTTGTCCTCTGCTGTACCAAAGAGTCCTCTGCATATTGTGCAGGCAGAGCCGGTCACTTGGTGCCCAGAGTGACATTGGGACTGCAGATTTAGAGGCATGGGGCTGAGGGGTCTGGATGGTAGTTTCTACAAAGTCAGTGCAGTTTGTGCCCTTGCCTGCACCTATGCGTACTGAGAGTAGCACCATCAGCCCTGTGCCCAGTTCTCCTGAGTCTTAGGGCACTTTTTCCGTGTGTGTGTGTGTGTGTGTGTGTGTGTGTGTGTGTGTGTGGCGGGTGGGAGATTTCTGAGCTGCTGAAAGCCCAGAGCTACGTCTGCCGCCTACTGCTGATCCCTGGGAGTGCCTCTGCAGGTGTAATTGCCCTGCCCTAGGCAGGCCAGAAAGGATGGGGTCTGGGAATGGAGGGGTCTTCTCTCTTCCAGCCCAGCCATGTCACACTCTTCCCAGCCTCTTCCCTGGGTCAGAGCTGCAAGCTGGTCTTCCCAGAGCCTGAGAACTAAGGCTCCTCTGTAATCTGACACTACTCCTCAGTTCATGGGCCAGTTTAAGTCTCTGGGGGGTAGGATTGGAAGAGTGTGGGGAGGGGCCCATGTATGGGGTTTGTGTCCTTTGCCTGACCTAGCGCCCAGCTGGAGGTTTCAACTGAGGTTATTGCCGCAAATGCTGGATATGCTGCCCCCTCAGTGAGAGAGATCAGCTGTGGGATGCAGGGAAAGAGCCCATCTCCTGGCTTTTGTGTTCTCTGTTCTGTCCTGGGATCCCCTGCATCTCTGCAACTGCGGATGCCGGCCGTGTTTCCACCGCCACAGATGCAGGCTCTATCTCCACAACCGCAGATGTGGGCAGAATCTCCACAGCCTCGGATACGGGCCGTGTCTCCACTCTGCTCCCTTCCCTCTTCCCCTGCTCGCCCAATTTGCCCACCTTCCAATAATCCTTGCACGAGTCTCTTAGCTGTTCTGTGTGATGAGCATAGAGTCCTTTGATGGGTTATAGATATATCCTGTTTGTGATAAGATCTTGAGGAGAACTCAAAAAGTGTGCCCCGCTGCTGCCATTCCTATGATGTCACTCCAGTAGTGTTTGATACAATTATATATCCTTCCACCTTTTTAAAATATTGGCTTTACTTGGTACTCTGTCCACCCTCACCCTGCACAATTCCTGCCTGACCAGAGCTTTACTTGGTTTCCAGGATGTTACTACGTTACTGTCTCTCTGTCCTCAATTCCCTCCTACATCTATGATGACTCCTGTTCATTCTCATTTGCTGATTCCCCATCATTTCCTTGAGATATATAGGTTTAGGCCTTGGAATTCTTATTTTTAATGTCTACATTCACTCCTTATGTAATCACCCATTTTCATAAACCTATCTGCTAATGGCTCCAAAATTTATCTCTATTCTAGACATTTTCTTTGAACTATAGACTTCTCTATAGAACTGCCTAATAAGTATTTCCACTTGAATGTCCAACAGCCCTTTTAGTATATTCAAAACTGATCTCATAATATTTGTCCTGAATAGATCCATTCTCAGTCTTCCACTTCACAGTAAATGACAACTCTAGTCATCTGGTACTTAATCAAAAAATCATACATCATACTCAACTCCTTTCACATCCTATATCTGATACAGAAGCAACTCTACTACCTTCAGTATATATTGAAATCATGCTATTCTTCTGCTCAGTATATTCCAGTAGCTTCCCTTTCCATTTTGAATAGAAACTGAAATCCTTAATTATCTACCAAGCCCACAGATCTGGCTTCCTATTATCTCTCTGATGTTTTCTCCTTACTCTCATTCACTAGATCTCAATCCATTGATGTTGCTGTTCCTCAAACATATAGGGCATGCTTTTGAATTAGGATCTTTACATTTGCTGCTCCCTTTTCTGGAAAGTTCTTCCCTTAGATATCCACATAAGCTAGTTCCTACCTTTTTTTTAGGCCTTTACTCAAATATCATTTTCTCACTGAGATCATAGGCCACCCTATCTAAAATTGTCTGCATTATTTTTCTCTTTAGTAAATTGATACATCCTGTGTTTTACTCAATGCTCCTGGTTATTATTTTTTCATCCAAACTAGAACACAAATTCCATATCTCCTGGGACTAGAACAATGCCTAGAACAATGCCTGGTGTGCAAGAGTCAATAAATACTTGCTAAAAATTGAATAACAAACCTAACCTCTTTCTCTTGCATTATCACCATCTCCCTCTTTGCTGGATCATCCCTACCAGCACACAAACATGATTTTAATGTCTCTCATCTTAAAAAAAAGAACCTCCTTTTAATCTCTAACTTCCCCTAGTTACCACCCACTCTTCTACTTTAATAGCAATACTTAACGTACAAGGTGTCTCTTTATAGTATTATTTCCTCTTCCTGCCCTCGCATCCATGCCATATCTTGCTCAAATAAGGCTTCCAATTACACCTGTCCCCTTGTCTCTGATGGCTTTTTTGTTGCCAAGAGAACAGTCACATCTTTGTCTTCTTTGTTTTCAAACCTCCTAGCAGCATTCAACATGGTTTAACATTTTCTCCTTCAGGACACACATTCTTCGCCTAGGTTATTGGATGACACGTTTGTACCTCTTGTCTTAGATTTTGCTCTTCCGTCTCGTTTGTACTTTATATGTCTGATTGGTAGAACATAGGTCACATACCTGATCTTCACCTCCACAGAAGGGTGGGAAAGTGAATTTTTATACTTATCTTTTAGTCAGAGGGGAGTCATAACTGGCAAATTAAAAAATATGGAAATATGTCCAAACGTGCTGGAGGCTAAAATATGACAAAAGTTCACTACATCTCCCCAGATCTAATTCATTATGGAAGACTCTGTGTTACCTTGAAAATATATATTGTATCCATATTTGTGTCTTCAGCTTTGCTGCATCACCTTAATTCAAGCTACCATCATCTGTTATCTGGAAAACTGAAATAGCTACCAGATCTTCTGTGGCCACATTTCCCCCTGTTGAGTACATTTTCCACACAGTAGCTAGAAGCATCTTTTTTTAAGAAAGTATTGATATCCAACCACTTAGAAGATTAATTGTTTTCCCATAGGACTTTCACTACGTTTAAACTCTTAACATGTCCTAAAAAGTTCTATATGATCTGGTCCCTTTAACTTCATAAAAGTCTCAGACACCCCATACTTTTCCTAATTTTCAGGGGCTTCTCATTCTTGAATCGTTTCCCTTGTCTTTCCCTTTGCCTGTAATATTCTGCTCCTGACAATATTCTGCTTCCAACAATCCTGGTGAGAACATAAGTTTAGTTTCTTCTTCCCATTCAGTTCTTATTTCAAAAGTACTTACCTCAGATAAACTTTTTCATGACTAAAATAATTAGCCATTCATCCTATCAGCCAGTCATTGTATTCTATCACTGTTTTCTGTTTTCTTTATGACACATGTTTTTGGCTTCTACTTCTGTTCCCCCCTCTCTAATATAAAAGCTACACAGGCCCTCACCATTTCACTAGAGCCTAAACATGTCACATAGTAGACACTCAATAAATTAGGTAAATTTACCAGTTCAACTCAACGATAATATCTAATTGAGAAGTGGAATAAGAGCCTATTTTTTTAGAGTATGGGTATGCTCAGCAACCTCCAAGATGACCCCAAGTGATCTCTACTTCCTGATATTTGTGCTCTGTGTACTTCTCTTCGCTTGAGTTTGGCTGAGTTATTGACTTGCTTCTAACAGAATAATGTGAGATGATGGGTTGTCACTTCTGAGATTAGGTGTACAAAAAGACTGTGACTTCTGCTTTGGGTTCCCTCTATTGCACTCTTACCCACATGCTCTGAGGGAATCCAGCTGCCATGTTGTAAGAAGCCCATATGGCAAAGAACTGATATTTTCAGTTAAGAGCCACCAACGACCTGAGACCTGCCAATAGCCACATGAGTGAGTTTGGAAGGGTTCTTGCCTCAGTCATGCTTTGACATGATTACAGCCCTGGAATCACTGAGCTAAGCAGTACACAAATTCCTGACCCGAAGAACTGTAAGATAATCAATATGTTTTGTTTTAAACAAAGTTTTGGGAAATCTATTACACAACTATAGTTAAATAAAATGGAAAACATCTCCAGTATGGTGGATTTGGGTAGGGTGTTTAGTGGGAGATCTTCTGTAATCAGAAACTAGAATAAGGGAAGAAAATTAAAACCCACAATTCAGAGACGGTCACAAGATAGAAAACTGACGAGGAAACACTGTAGCCATTTTATTTACTTTTAAATTTTGTCTTTTTAGAGGCCAAGGCATTATTTTATTTTATTTTTTTTTCAGTTACAGTTGACATTCAATATCATTTTATATTTGTTTCAGATATATGGCATAGTGGTTAGACATTGATACAACTTATGTAATGATTTCCCCAATTAGTCTAGTATCCACCTGACGTCATACATAATTGTTGCAACATTATTGACTATTTTCTCTATGCTGTATTTTACATCCCCAAGACTATTTTGTAACTACTGCTTCATATTTCTATTTCTTAATCCCTTCACCTTTTCACCCAGCTCCCCAATCACCTTCTCCTCTAGCAGCCATTAGTTTGTTTTCTATATCTATGAGTCTACCTTTCAGGTCCTCTTCCTCCAGCCACTTACTTAGCTGTAGGTGTGACAGAGGGTCATGGAGACCAGGAATGGAGCATCAATGTGAAGAAACAACAAACAATTACCAGATTAGCAATAGTAATGCACTTTAACACAACCTAAGAAGAAAGCATATCTTACGTAAGGTGATTTGTCTATATTAGTGTTCCAATTATAAAATGAAATTCTGATTCACAAAGAGACATTATTATGGGATCTAGAGCAATTACCATTGTTGATTTACAGTGAGAATCCCTGAGTCATTTCAACTGGACTTCAAAAATTTACATAAACTTCATTGTTTGTATAGAAAAGTAAACAGTTTGATTACCCTTTGCCAAGATCACTGTTTGAAAAGTTAGCTTCTGAAAGTATTGATATTTCAAGAGCATTAAATTATGAAAGTGAAAATTATATGACTTGTCAGTTCATTATGCTAAGAAGATTTGAAGAGTGAATTAGATTTTATAAAACATGTTGAATGTACTATATATTTTCACCATATCTTTAAGGTACCTCAAAGATATAAAGAGAAAAAAAAAACAAACTCATTTTAATTTTCTGTCTCCAAAATGCAATTTTATTCCTGGGCTGATTCAGCAGAGTAGAAATAATTTTGACATTTGTAGTTTCGAGATATGGTTTAATATAAGAATAAAAGTCCTTGTGGGAAATTTGTGTTTGTGGATTTAAAAATTTATGTTGAACAGTTTGAAAGTCTGAGGACTACTTTTACAGCTGAGAAAAAGGCAGACATTTGAAACTGAATTGAAAGTCTAAATCAACAGAATAGCTAACGTCTGCTCATATGATTAACATAGACTCGACTGTGATATTACTCTTGAACACATAAATAACACTGCATCACCTAATTCAAGAAACTCCCATCTCTAGGATCAGTGCCAATAAAAACTGGAGGTGGTAGGACTGAAAGAATTTTGATATTATCTCATTCTTGGCAACTCTTATATAGGTCATATGTAATTTTTATTTATAATAAAGTAAAGGTTAGTTTATAGTGGTAATCATACAGGTATCTTTATTTTTTAAATTGTAAACCTTTTTATTGTCAAGCGTGTAAGTTAGTTTTATGTATTATGTCACATATTGGCTGAAATTCATAGTAGACAGAGTACATCTATTCAGTTGAGGATTAAATCATAATTGGTGCTATATAATAAACATTTTGACTCAATTGCCCTTTATGACTAGTGATCAGAAACTTTATGTTTAAGAGTATAAATTTAAGACAATCACTTACCAGTGTGAAAACCTTAGGATAAGCATGTTAAGGTAAATGTGTCTATTAGTTTGTTACTGTGAATTAGTTACTACAAATTAATTAATATTCAGAGCATATTTTAAGATTAAAAAATAAAAATGTTACATAGGAAATAAACAATTTTTACATATTTGCATCATGTACTTAAAAATACTTACATTATGTTTGATGATGGTGATCACAATTTTATATATTTTCAGTATTAGAGTGAATCTAAAGTTACCAATATTATAATCTATCATGAAATGCAGTAAGTGTATCCAGTGGTTATAGGAGTAAAATTTAACTTAAAGTAACAATACATATCATTTTTCACAGTTGATACTTTGTCTATAATTGTTTTAAAGTGTTTCTTTTGTTTGTTTGCTTTTATCTCTAATTTTGTTGTTGTTGCTGGGGTAGAATTTTCTTTAGATCTGAGTTAAATTCACCATTTGGGAATAGAATGTTGCTTTGAAAGATTAAAGCAGCACTTTGAGCCATTGAGAGAAACTGTAATATTATTTAGAGAAAACATTTTAAGAGATGAAAGGTTTATATAAAGTAAAATTGTATCTACAGTTTTAGGGTAAAGTAAGAATTGTGCTTCCAGAGATTACTGCATACATTTTAGTTGAAAGGAATTTCCCTGTGGTTTAGTGTTATTAAATTATATGAGTTATGAGCTTTTACAATTTTTTTTTGAGTTATCTATCATTGGCCATGTCATGCATGGAATTTGCTGGTACTGTGCACCAGGGGAAGAGTGTATTCCTTGGGCCCACTTTCTACAATGGGAATTATTCAGGATTAGAACATACTCACAGAGATTCCTACTCTAAAAACAAAACAAAACAGAAACAAACAAACAAAACAATAATAAAAGCATTGCTTTTAAAGATGTAGGGTTCTTTTGTATCATCTTCCTTGAGTATGTGAAATGTTTTATCATGTTTGAGCGTCACTAATTTTGAAGGTGAGTCAATGTTCTTTGAAGATTTGTTTGTAATAATTTCTCATAACCCTGCGCTGACTGAATCTGGAATGTTTAATAGAAAACATTCAGTTCTCGGATTTTTGTGGCTTTGGACTGAACCACTAATTATTGGATATATTTAGTGCAAAGTAAAACACTAAAGAATACAATTCAGGAAAAACAAGTCATTCACAGATAATACATCAAAATTCTCTGATTCTCAGAATTTGCTATCTCCCTATAATTTTGCCACACAGAGTGATAAAATCCTCCATCAGGATTCTTCAGTGTTCTTTTTCTTTTTTATTGAAACGTTACAAACAACAGTTCATTATATAATTATTCTTCTGTTTATATTTATCATTACACAGCTATTATTTTTCAAAAATCCCAGGGACATTTAATAATACATACAGGGTTTCAGTTTTTAGATGTTCATTATATAAATCTCACCCTTAATTTCATCCCCATAGACACACACATTCATTTCAGATTGGTTAGTTTGCCAGGAGGTCCATCTATTAAAGATAATTTAAGTTTCAATAGAATGTTTCCAGGAAATTACCATGTTTATAGATCATTTTACTGGGTGTAGAGATACTTGTGTAAGGTGATCATTTCTATTTTGTGTGTGGTTTGAAAATTATGCTTACCTGGTTGGCATTAGCCAATCATGCCATAGCAATCCTTGGTGTAAAGTGTCATAATTGTTTTTTATCTTTTGGGTACAGGATGTCTTGCTATTGTCCTCTAGTCTGGTGACAGCAGCTACACATCTCTTTGCATAAGAATACACTTATGTAATAGGTTTTGTTGAATTTTTTTGACAGAAATATTTTGGATGTATCTGCCTTAGCAACTTTTTCATTCATTTTCTTCATAATCTGTTTCCATAAAGTGATTATCTATTACATTTGAAATAATTATCACAATTATTACTACTTTTAATCATAATATTTTACCCTGAAACTACAAAATATGCAATTCATGATTATTCAATCACAAATCACTATTAATATGCTAGCATTTTATCTACTTCAGATCAATAATTAGTTGTCAGTGTGATCTCAAGCTAGACACTTCATTCTGCTTTTTGTTTTTTCGCCACTGTTTTCATCTTCTTTCTCTTTTTTCCAGTTAGCTTTCCAAAAAACGTGTCTTTCTTTGCAATGCTGTCTTATCAAATATGTGAAATTTCTTCTTGGAAGATAGTTTATAAATGCAAATATCTGGATCAGTTTTTCTCAGTATTATATTTTAATTGCTATTGAGAATCTATAGCATAAGTACTTCTGAATTGTATATTTTTAGCAATCAAGTAAGGAAGTAAATTATATTATTTTGTTTTTCCTTTATTATTATATTATATATTCTATTATACAATTAAGAATTTCAGTTATTGGATATATTTGCATTAGTTCCACTGTTAATAGATAACTCAGAAAAATACCCACACACAATACAAAGAGAAACAAAACTGGTATCTAAATAAAAAATGTAATTCACCTTAATAGTCATTTTTACTGCTAAATAGTATCTGAAGAAGATTGCCTCTTACAATTGCATTATATGACTATAAATCTAACTGGAAAAGAAAAAATTCTTAAAATAGTCTGTGAGCATGTTGACCCATCTTCAAAAGTTATGGGAAATAACTTACATAATCAATTATTACGATCTATGAGCATGAGTATGTACTAAAATATTTTCCATAAAATATTTTCTTTGTAGGGTAAAACAATAGTGTGTCATATTCTTTCCCAAAAATATCATCTTCATTTTGATTTAAATTTAATAGGAAATAGGCTTTGAAGAATAACTTGATTTTAAGTTTATGTCAAATAAAAGCATCTCTCTTGTTTTGCAAAATCTGAATCTTTGATCTTTCCAATCACAACTTATTGCAACCCCACATAAATATGCTATGAAATGGATATTATCAAGGTAAAGAAAGATTGATGTTACATAGTTTGCTTTCTTAGCATCAACTTTCTAAGATAAATTTTCTTTTATATATAAATTTTCATATATATATAAATTTTCATATATATGTGTGTGTGTGCATATATATATATATATATATATATATATATATATATATATACATGTATATGTGTATATATATATACCATGTCATTAAAAATGAACAAAGATATCCTAGGGATAAAACAGGTCTTTAGAGGTCATTATCCAGTTTCCAGAAGATACTACAACTCTGACAGATTGGTATCTTTTCTACTTTTATAGACCTCTGGAGAGACAGGTTCTATATCTTTAACAAATCTCAAATCTCACTGTGAGAAATTTTTAATTATTCCTAACCTAAAATACTCATATTTCAGTTTCAGATGATGGTGATGATGATTATTATAATTATTATTTTGGTTCTGGCTTCAGTTGAACTGAAGAACAAACTTTCTACATCTTGCACTGATACTGTTTCATATTTACGAAATTATTAAGTTACACCTCAGCTTTCTTATTTCTATACCAAGTCCTTGTTATTTCATTACCATCTTCAAATTTTCTCTGAAAAATTGTTACGCTTTGCAGATTGAGTTCTATTTTGCTGGTGGTATAGCTATTGTATAAATTAATAAATAGCATACCTGTAAATTTCAGCTTCATTATCTGTTATCACTTTATTAGAAATCAGCTAGATATATCATTACTGTTTGGAGAATATTTTGGATGGGATATATTCAAAACTGGCAGTTAGTGTATGCCAATTTTGTTTTTTTTTTTTGGAGCTCAAAGATACCATTAAAAAAGAGAGGTGATCTTTTTTCACCAGCATTGAAAAAAGAACATAAATTCTCATCAAATTTGTGAATATGCTTGGAATGGTGTGAATTATTATGTGCTAGGTGAAGTACACAAAAGTCATTTGTAGGGTAAAGTCTAGAAAGCAACTCAAAAGGCAGGGACTCACCAGAGAAGCCAAACATGAGGCACTATAAGAAAGCTTTTATACTTAATGCAAAGAGACAATGCTTATTAAAATGTCATGCCCATTATCTCAGGAGAGAGGTGGTGTTACTGACTCAGAAAGAGTATAGGGAGCCTACTGGGAAGCTGGAAATATTCTCAAGTGTGGCTTGGTGGTTAATAAGGGCATAATAATAAATATGTAAAACTTTACTTAAATGTTCACTTATGGTTTACGCATCTTGGTGAAAACCATACCTCAATTCAAAAGAAAAAGAAATCATGGACAGAAAAAATAAATAGTGGTTTAAAATCTGAATTGTAGTCACAAAGGCAGATGATCAAAATTGCAGGTGCTGACTTTTAGCTGCATTGTTTGCAACAGTGGCAACTCACAGTAGCATGTTGTAAATAGCCTTAAAGATTTCTTCATGTAATCATAGCTAATGATTTTTCAGAGCAATAACAACCAGCTAGTACATGCATGCATGTGTGTTTGCTTAGATGTAGATACGTGTATGCATATTTTTATTGTAAACAATTGTTTTGCTTACTGCAACCAAGAAAGTACAGAAGAAATACAGTTAAATTAAAACCAACATGTCAGTTCAAAACCATATTCAAAAAAACATTGCTCCAATGTATTTCATCTTAATTTATTTGCTTGAAAGCATATTTGCTTGAAAACATCAATATATACTCCAAATTTCCTCACAGATGCACTGGGGAAATAGTATATTAGATTAAGAAATAATTTATCTTTGTAGGTATTATAACTAATAAAGTCTTACAATATATAGCCGGTTACTTAGGGACCAGAGTTTTGTTCACATCACTGAAATCAAGAGATAAAATAGGATATTTATGGGTGAGATTTATGGAACAGAGTACCTTATTAATATTTCTTTCAGCTTTATTGAGGTATATTTGACAAAATTGTAATATATTTAAAGTGTACAAGGTGATGATTTGATGTACCTACACAATGTGAAATGATTCCCATCAAGTTAATTAGCACATCCACCACCTCACATGTTTACCTTTTGTCCTTTTTGTTGTAAACATTAACTTCTCTCTCAGCAAATTTCAATTATACCATACAGTTGGTATCAACTAGTCACCATGTTATACATTTGATCTTCAGACCTTATTCATCTTATAACTGAAAGTTTGAAATCTTTACCAACCTCGCGCTATTTCTCCCACTCTCCAGACCCTGGAAACTACCATTCCATTCTGTAATGCCCTCCAGCTTCATCCATGTTGTAGCAAATGGCCGGATTTCCTGCTTTTTTTGAGGCTGAATTATATATATATATAATTTTATATTTATATTTACATATATACAAAGGATGACAAAAATGTATACATATTTTAAGAAAGGAAAAAACTGTATTAAAATTGTAATACTAAATATATACTGAAAACAAAAGATGAATGTAAGTCATGTGTATACATTTTATTGGCATCCCTGGTATAAAATTTTACATATATATTTACACACACACACACACACACAGACACACACAAACAGAAGGTGCATATATATATATATATATATATATATATATATATATACACACACACACATATATATACATATATATACACACACATATATATATATATATATATATATATATATATATATATATATATACTTTATTTTAAATTAACGTTTATTAGGTTTGCAATTGGTAGTAAAGTTACATAGATTTCAGGTGTATAATTCTGTAATATAGCACCTATATATCACATTGTTCACCACCCAGAGTCAGTTCTCTTTCCATCACCATATATTTGATCCCCTTTATATACACATTTTAAGAAAGGAAAAAAACTGTATTAAAATTGTAATACTCAGTATATACCAATGACAAAAGATGAATATAAGTTATGTGTATACCTTTTTTTGGCACCCCCGGTATATAATTTTCTTTATCTGATCATCTGTTGGTAGGTTGTTTCCATACCGTGGCTATTGTGAATAATGAACATGGCGTATAGACATCTTTTCAAGATGTTTTCTTTCAGCTGTACACCCAGAAGTGGGTTTACTGCATCATATGTTAATTCTAGTTTTAATTTCTTGAGGAACATCCACACGGTTTCCCACAGTGGCTATACCAGTTTACATTCCCACCAGTGCAGAGATCCCTTTTCTCTACATTCTCACCAACATGTGTTGTCTCTTATCTTTTTGATGATATACATTCTCACAGGTGTGAGGTGATATCTCAGTTTGGTTTCAAATTGCATTTCCCTGATTAGTAATATTGAGCAATTTTTCATGTATGTGTTGGCCATTTGTAAGTCTTCTTTTTTGGAAACATGTCTATTCATGTCCTTTGCCTACTTTTAATTGTGTTATTTGTTTTTCTGTGTTAATTATTTTATTGAGTTGTATAAGTTAATTGCATATTTTAGATATTAACCCCTTTTTGGATATGTGATTTGCAAATATATTTCCCATTTCATAGGTTGCCTTTTCATTTTGTTGATGGTTTCCTTTGCTGTGCAGAAGTTTTTTAGTTTGATGTAGCCCCACTTGTTTATTTTTGCTTTTGTTGACTTTGCTTTGGGTATCGAATTCAAAGAAATAATATAATAATTGCCAAAACCAATGTCAAGACATTTTTTCCCTATGTTTTCTTCTGGGAGTTTTATGATTTCAGGTCTTACATTTCAGTCTTTAATTTATTTTGAATTCATTTTTGTGTATAATGTAAGATACGGGTCCAATTTCTTTTCTTTTCTTCTTCTTTTTTTTTTTTTTTTTTTTTTTTTTTTGCTTATATATCTCTCTTTTCCCAGCACCATTAATTGAAGACACTCTTCCTTCTTCATTGTATACTCATATTCTTGGCTTCTTTGTCAGAAATCAATCACCCATATATGTGTGGATTGTTTTCTGGGTGATCTATTGTGTTCCATTGATCTGTGTCTGTTTTTAGGCCTATGCCATACTCTTTTGATTATTATAGTTTTGTAATATTGTTTGAAATCAGGAAGTATACCCCCACCTTTGTTCTTCTTTCCAAGATCAATTTGGCTAATTAGTGTCTTTCGAGGTTCAATATAAATTTTAGGATTTTTTTTTTTAATTGAGATATACTTGATGTATTATATTAGTTTCAGGTGTACAACGTAACGATTCAATATGTGTATACATTACAAAAGTATTACCACAATGTACAGTTACCATTTGTCACCATACAAAATCATATATATATTTTTCTTGTGATGAGAATTTCTAAGATTTACTCTCTAGGCAACTTTCAAACATGCAGTACAATATTATTGACTTTAGTCACCATGCTGTACATTAATTACATCCCAATGACTTATTTATGTTATAACTGTAAGCTTGTACCTCTTGAACCCCCTTCACCCATTTTACCACAGGTGAATGGATGAACAAACTAAGGTAAATCCACACAGTGGAAATTCCTCCACAATAAACAGGGACAAACCAGATATGTGGTAGGTGGAATGATGCCTTCCCTCTTCCCCAAAGATTTTCAAGTCCTAATCTCCAGAATGTATGGATGTTTCCTTATCTGGGAAATGGTCCTAATTCAGACATGATTAAATAAAGAATCCTAAAAGATTCTTTATTGGGAGATTATCCTGGATTATCTGGTTGTCCCTGATGTTGTCACAGAGATCCTTGTAATAGAGAGGCAGAAGATCAGAGAGGTGAAGAAGGCATAAATGAAAATGTGACCACAAAAGCAGAGATAGGAAGATATAACCATGAGACAAGGAATGCTGGCTGCCTCTGTTGGGACGTTTTATCCTGTGGGCATAGCTGCTAGGAACTTTCCGTCCCCCTCCTCCTCCGATACCTTATGAGAGCAGTTTCCTGCAAACACAGCAGTTAGAGGTTTTCCTGTCAAAACAGTGTTGAGTGATCACAGCTGTTAGGGACAGACCTTCCGGGCACCCCGGCCAGATTTAACCAATCCCTATCGTCACAATAGCAATAGCATGAATCCCCCCAAACCCGAGTCCTAACCCTATAAAACAAAGCACCGACCCCAGTAAGTGCTCATTCTTTGGGAACAATCCCGCCGAGCCCTCTAGCGTAATAAAGCTGTGTTCTCCCTGATCTCTGCTTTCGCTTGAGTCTCTTGGTCCTCGCCGCTTTTCCGCAACACCTCTAGATCTAGAAGCATCAAGGAATGGATACTCCCCTGCTAACCAGCCATGCTAACACTTGATTTTAGCCCCATCAGACTGTCTTGGACTTCTGTCCTCCAGAACTTCAAAATAATAAATCTGTGTATTTTAAGCAAGAATATTTGTGGTAATTTTTTACAACAGCAATAAGACACTAATACATAAAACAATGTGGATGAATATCAGAAACATCACATTAAGTGAAAGATAACTTGTAGCTGGGTAAGTTAAATTGTGTGTTGAATTTTGCATATGCATATACCCATCCCTGTCAAATCTAATCAAAGTGATAGAGTGAGATCCATACTGTGTCTGTTTGTTTATTCCCTCCTTCCTTACCTGTGACTATCTGGCTTCTTTGATTGTAAACCTCATTTCTAATATTTATGCACCAGTTTTCCACTCTGGAGTTGACTGTGGAATTGAGGTTGGTACTAAGAAAATGTCACCTGTATTTAAGATTTATTTTTCCTTTCTTTCTAATCAGACTTTGCTTCTTTAAACTTCTTTCTTCTCTAATAGCTCTTCTTTCCATTAGCCCAGAACTTTTTTTTTTTTTTTTTTTTTTTTTTAATTCTATGGTCTCCAAATAAGAAAAATCATTAGGTTAAAAACATTATCCTAGTATTTCTATTTTTTCTAAGAATAAGAAACATATTTATTCATACTGATATTTAGTAGTACTGCAAGAATTGATACTAGTGCTCTTTCTTGGGACATTTATCAGATGACAGAGTATGATAGCCTTAGTTAGTAAACAAAGTAGCCTAAGGGAAGAGTGAGCATTTCACAATAAAGGGGTTGATTAGCTTTTCGTGGATTTTTGTCCATTAAATATATTTATAGATTTTATAATCTTAAATAGTAAAAAATAATCTCAATATTTAGCAATGAGATGGATCAAGACCTTGACAGTCTTCTGAACACACATGTGTTTGCTGGTAAAATGTATCAAAAGATGTTTTGAGTTTAAAAATTAGCTACTAATTTACAAATGGAAATTTTACATATCTGCTGATCTTTCTATCACAAAAAAGAGTGTTTTTTTATTGTATAATAACTAAAAAACATTTCTAAAAAAGTAAACACAATCTGTCTTTTAAATGTAAAAGTCAGTTTTAACATGAGTCAAAAGTAAGTGCTTTTTAGAAGAAAAGTAGTGTCATACAGAGTTCTGAATATGAACATTTGGAGGATTTTCTGTCACTGAAATTTATTGGAAAAAGGTAAGCATGTTACCTATAAAAGAGTGGCATATTTTAAATGAAAGCAAACAAACCTTGGCATTCAGGATTTTCTAATTAAAAAAAAAAAAAAAAATCATCCAAAAGAAAATGGCAAGTGTACTTTAAGATCATATTTCTTTAAAATATTAAATAAAGCCTATTCAAGTGCAAAAACAACTGATTAAAATCGAGGATGAAAAGTTTTCAGTCAAATTTCCATAGATACTTTGCATAGTTGGTGGTTGAGATTTTTTTAAATGGTAGCATGATTCTTTAAAGTTTCCTCTTTTAAGAAGCTTTAAAACATATTTTGTACATTGTTAGAGTATAAAAAAATATCACTTAGAAATTCTAGCAGATTGTCAGGGAGAAATTAACAAGAATTAATATGTATACAAAAAGGATCTTTTTAAATATATATTGTGTTTGAAATATGTATGTTAAACATCATTTTGATGCTATTGGGCTCATCATTAATTACTGTTTATATGATTTTTATAAACCACACTATTATAAAATTGTGTATTATTTTACAAATCCTCCAATATGCATAGTGATAGTCTAATACATGGAATGAATTAGTGTTAAATGATCTAGCTTCCAGCTGAGGTCTGAGTGCAAAGTTATTAACTAGAACCGCATCTCTTCCCCCACCCCCAACAGTTTCTAGATGTGGGCATAAATTAGAAAAATAAAAGATAGTGGAAAAAATGTTAGAATGAAGAGTTGTTTATTTTTCTCTAATATTCCTCCCACATTTTTGGATGTATTATTATATCTTTTACTTGTAAACTCTTCAGGTGGTCTCCGTACTGCTGAATTAACATTTGTAGAGAGTAAAAAGGTGGAAATTCAAATAGGGTTGTGTCACTACACTTCGTAAAATGTCTATTGTTTAAGAGGAGAATTTTAGCAAAGGACTTTCTTCTATAACTGGGCAGATATTTGTGTCATTAAGAGTGGATGCTCCATATAGTCTTTATCTCCATGTTCTAAAACACATTCTTCTTGGCTTGGCAACATTCTCCTGTATTTGTGTTTAGTTTCAGTAATTGTGCTCGTATCTACTTGTAAAACAGATCTCATTTGGTTACTAGACCAGATCAGCCTATTTGTGTACAGAACCCCAAGAGACTATAAAATGTAATCTCTTGAGGACTTAACATTTCTGTGAGTCAGGAGCAAAGCTAAAGTAAATTGGTAATCAGAGGCACCAAAGCCTAAAATTGTGGGTAGAGCTGACAGATACATTCTTTGTTCTATTAAAAGCTTGTAGCCACATTGTTTTTCCTCAATAACCTCCAAGAGAAACTGAGAGTGAACACAACACAAATGCCAATAGAAACATTTTAGCCATTAGCAAGCGTGCATTGATGGTCAACTATTAATTCTTAAAAATCCTATATTGAAATGAATGGTGCTCAGCTGGAATTTCTACTCACTTTGCTTATTTAGAACTAAAAAGAAAGCATGAATTATCTCCATGGCTGTCTTCACTGCATAGTATAATTTATGTGCTTTTGATTTTTCTTTCTCAGATTCTCTAGCAATTATCTGAAAGAGAGAAAATTGAGAAAATTGCCTTATTCACTAATCGTCAGTTCCACTTCCAGTGTTTGTATTGTACTTGGATTTTTTTGTATGTCTATATTCATATTTACTCAGTCTTCTTTTCCTCTTGAATTGGTAAGGAGTCGGACTGGATGACTCATTAGAAAGTGTATGGTAGAGGGTTGACATTTACTATACATATGAAGGGTCACTAAAGTAAACACAGGATACAAAATTCAATACAGCCAAAGCAAGAAAAGGGAGTTAAGACGCAAAATCAAGCTTTTAGGAGAACTATGTGTGACTAGTGTTAAAAATAGATGAAAAAAGGTGAGTTTGGAAGCACTCCACCAGCTTGGAGGCAAGTGGGTATAGAATATTTTTATGTGATATCCGCAATCAATGGGGCTTGTCATAATGAGACCAATTCAATGACATTTGAAGTTTATTTTCAACTGACATGGATAATACTTGAGAATTAAAAAAAAAAGTCAAGCTTTATGAGTGTTGCCACGCAGCAGCCTACCCGTCTGTCTCCTTGTACCTGCCCCTAAAGCAAGGAGAGTCTGTGAGACGGATCCTTTCAGAGACTTTGCTTCACATTTGTGCTTGCACCTTATGTCTCCCTGTTTGGCCCCAGAAGGATGGCTGGTCAGCCAATGACCAGTAAGATTCCCCCCCCCCCACCCCCCCGGGGGAGATAACTCAAGCCAGGTGCAGCAGAGTGGGGACCCACAGGAGAACTCACGGTGTTTGTAGAGGTGGGCACAGTCCCCCACCTTCGCCCTGGTAAGGAAAGCCTGTGCCTCTGTGGCCGCATTCCTTCCCACAACCTGCAGGGGAAGAGACTCAATGATGTGCTCTCCATCTATTCATATGCACAAAGTTTTGTCCCTTGGGGAAGTACATACATCCTGAGACTTAAGTTTCCACTGCCTGCAGGCAAGGGTGATAGGCTTGAATCAGTTTCCTATTATAATAATGTATAGGATTCACAGATCTTGAGATTGACAAGCTTTATCCTCACCTAACTAATAAAAGCTAATGCATAGGCCCAATTCTTGACCCAGTCCTTGAGACTGCAGCCCCTTGGCCCCGCTTGCACTCTATTCATGGCTACTGTCTTTTCTTAACCCTGCACCACCCTCCTGACTCCCCACAACCCTCATCATGCTGGACGTGACTTATGAGGATAAACAGGGTCAAATATATGGTGATGAAAGGAGAATTGACTCTGGGTGGTGAACACACAATGTGATACATAGATGATGTATTACAGAATTGTACACTTGAAACCTATGTAACTTTACTAACATTTGTCACCCCAATACATTTTTATTTGAAAAAAAAGTTCAAGCTAGAGATCAAAGACAGTTCCTTTTGTTTTTCTTTTTAAATGATATGCAGTCATTATTGTATGTTAATATATAACAGGCTGTGACCTTATTTCACTTTTTCCCAGAAGTATACATTGTCTGGCAGTGCTACCTCTTCTTCACAGATGAGTGAATCATAGCAGCTTAGTGCAATGCCAGATCCTCCCATGTTCTCAAAAGATGGATTTGCTGTGGCATTGCTGGGTGGGTTTGCAAACAGACTCTTGTTGCTCAGATTCAAAAACTTTGTGGACTTCCCTTTTTCTTCTGGTAGCTAATGTCTCTAGGAAGTGCCGACTGTGATATCTAGTCACAGGCCAATACTGACGGATGCCACAGGGGTTGCAACCTCCTCCTGCCGTTGTGCCCAGAATTTGGGGTTTATGTGGTCCCTAGTTTGAATTCCTGGATCTGGACCCCAGTCTTAAATCTACTGAAGTAGCTCATTCTGAATCTCTGTATTTGTTGGTAATTAGATTTTTCAGCTTTATAGCAGTTTAACTTTAGGACTGTCAGCTGCTTTCCCAGGAGTCTCAGCTTGTCTGATTTCCTAGAGTATTTAATCAGGAGTATGGCAAAGACAAATGGCCAAATTCCAAAATAAACTAAATTAAGCAAAATTAAAGGGGAAACAGTGGTTTCCGTAGCATCCCCACACCCCGCCACTTCCCTGGTCTTTACTTTTTCCTGTAGTTTTATGGTCACGATCCTGCAGCTAGGCCTTCTCTATTTTGAGGGAAAGTCACCACTGCCAGCAGCAAATTCAGGTTTGCATATTTAGGATCCCAGGAGTAAGCAGAAGGAAAACTTCTCTGCTTCGGAACCTGAAAATCAATCCAGTACAGAACTGTAGCTCCTGGGTTACGAGCTCATAGGTGGCCCATTAACTGGGTCTAAAAAGCCTGAGTCATGTGCACATCTCTGTGCTCAACAAGAAAGGATGGGACTGATGTCAGGAATGTGAGACGGAAAACTTTCCAGACAGATAAAAAGCAGTATGCTTGTCTTTTCCTGGGATTTTTTTATGTTAAACTGCATTATTGAATAACTATCCCCTAGATTTAGCCCTCTTTCCAACTCAGCTTAAGTGGCTGGGCAAGTTTCTGCTGAGGTATAAATCTAGGACGTCACTGAAAACTACCAGACTAAGAATCATAATTCCCAGGCACTAGCACCAGTTCATTAGAAGCTCAGTGTGAATCTCTTAAGCTATTAGTAACTCAGTTTTCTTAACTTTAAAATGGGTATAATGAAGATACTACCCTATAGGGTAATTTGAGGACTAAATTAAGCAATATGTATTGATCCCTAAGAATAGTCCCTGGCATACAGTTAAAGTGATATAAGTATTAGTAACAATAATGATAATAATAATAATATCTGTAAGACTCAATTACCTTACTCAAAAGAGTCACATTTATAATTAGGGAATTTGCCACTAGGTACTTCTAGTTTTTTGACAATCAAATGTGTGAGCACATTTATGTGGTTTATTGAGAATATACTTGTTTAACTACAATGAGATGCTATTTCATACCAAGTCCAGTGGCTAACATGAAAAATACTGACAGCTTCAAATTTTGGTAAAGATGTAGAATGTTTGAAATTCTAATATATTGCTGGTGGATGCTTAAACCGGATTAACTACTTTGCTGTTTTGTATTTCCTTTTAAAGTAAACATAACCTATAACCCAGCAATTCCACTCCAATTTATTTACCCAAGAGATATGTAAATATATGTCTACAAGAAGGCTTGTACAAAAAGATTCAAAGCAGGTTTTTTCATAATGGCCCTAAACTGTGAACATCCCAAATGTCCATCTACCAGTAAAAAAATAAATAAATGCCACATATGCCTACAGTGGAATACTATTTAGTAACAAACTAAAAGTATGGACTTTTAATATACATTACAACCTGGATATATCTCAAAAACACTATGTTAAATGAAAGAAGCCACTCACAAAAAAGTATATGTATTGTATATTTCCATTACATAAAGTTCAAGAATAGGCAGAACACATTTGTGATGATAGAAATTAGAAAAGTTGTTACCCAGGAGTAGGTGGATTGATTGGAAGAGGACATAAGTGAACTTTCTAGAATGATAGAAATGTTCTTTTTCTTTGTTGGCATAATAGCTTCACAGGTGTATGTACACATTTATCAAAGCATGAATTGTACACTTCAGATCTACACATTTAAGTGTGTATACAATTTATCTCAATAAATTAGTAAATACATATATATTTGTCTCATATTTTAGGATAGTTTGCAAAAACATTGTCTATAATTTTTAATAAAACCAACATATTATTGTTTCCAGATGTTTGGCCAAACATTATTCATGAGGGTGTTTCTTGATGAGATTAACATTTGAATCAGTAGACTGAATACCTCAAATTATGCTCCCTAATATGGACGGGCCTCATCCAATTAATTGAGGATTTGACTAGAACTAAAAGGCTGAGTAAGAGGGAACTCCTCCTGCCTGACTTGTTGAGCTGGGACTTTGTTCTTTTCAGGCCTTTAGACTGAGACTGAAACATCTACTCTTCTCAGGCCTCCAGACTGTCAGCTTTTGGACTAGAATTTACACCACCAGCTCTTCTGGTTCTCAGGCCTTTGGACTCAGACTGAAACTACACACCAGTCCTCTTGGGCCTCCAGCTTGTTGTCTGCGGATCTTGGGACACCTCAGCCTCCATAATTGCATGAACCCATTCCACACATATAGTAATATATAAACACTGACAAATACAGAAGTACTATATATTATATATTATATATTATGTATATTATATAAATAGTTCTTCTGTATTTGTCAGTGTTTATATATAACTGTGTGTGTGTATGTGTATGCACATAAACACTAATATAATCATGTATTTATATTTTTGATCAATTCACTTAACTTTGGGTCTTGCTAGAAATATGAATTAAATGAGTTTCCCTTATGAATCCATAGTCAAATAAGTTGATTTTGTTTAATGATCAAATATTGATTGGTCATAGGACACCGTTAGCAGCATAAAAGTGATTGTATTTCACACATTCATATCTGACAACTGACTACTTAGTCATGTCGCCTTCCACTCCCTGTCTTCTGGAGATACTAGTCCACTTGGAAGCTAATTTCCTCGGCATAACTCGTTTATCTTGCTGTAAAATTTTATTCTTAGAATTAAACCTCACTTATTTAATTAACTCTCGGCTACATAATTCTCAACATCATTTTCTCAGTTATTGTCATCACTACTTCACCATCATCAGAGAGACATTAGCTTAATGGTTACAAGCATAGACTTTACCTCCAGAATTGCTAGCTGTTTGCCTTTAGTTAACCTCTCTGTACCTAGTTTCCATTGCTGTGGAAATAGTACCAGTTTCCCATTTTTGTTGCCACAAAATAACTTAATGCATTTCAAATACTTGAACAAATGTTCAGAAGAGCAGTGGACATAAAGTGATATCATCATTATCAAAAATAAAACTCTGTATATTGATACATTGCATTTATTACCATCATTAAGCATATATTATGTACCTGCCATGAGCTTTCAGGATTTTAAGGAAAAAGAGAGAGAGAGAGAGAGAGAGAGAGAGAGAGAGAGAGAGAGAGAGAGAGAGATAACACAAGTTTTTCTAGTTTTATGAGATATACCACCTAATGGTCATATTAAGCATTCACACATTCACATGTAGACCACATGATTAATTATAAAGTCATTTCAAAATATATATTGCATATGAAGTTAAAATATAAAGTATGGAGGAATATGAATTTGGTCTTATCTTAAATTTACACCTTCTCTTGGAGCATAATAATTTAGAGCAAAAATAAATGTATTGAAATGATACATTTTAATTGTTATATAAATGAAAGATTTATATAACATATTTTTATTACCATATACTTTTATAACAATTATCATGTAGCCTAAAAATCCCATTCCAAAAGGAGAAGAAACTGAAGACCAATAACATTGAGTTGTCAATACTAACTAAATCAGTAACAGAACAAAGACCAAAATCTAATTTGTCTGACTCCCAGTTAGGATTAACTAAAATTTTTCAGAAATCTAGCAACTAAAGAGATAGTATGAAGACGAGTTAAATTAGACAAGAGTGGAATTTCATTTCAGATCATTAGAGGGAGAAACATGATTAAGATGAAGGAATAATTGTAGGATCTTGCTTATGATGGCTGTTACCTTAATTTTAAACCTAAAAATATATGAATCAAAAATGATGTCATTAATTTCTTGAGCTGGTTTTTCTTCGACTATAATCTCAAAACCATAATTTGTTTTCACTGAAGTAGTGAATAGTGCATCTTTGCTTACACCTTCTAACTTCCTTCAGGAGGCTATGGATAGAGTTCACTCTCCCAAAAAAATCCAATTTCTTCAACTGTGCACTGAAACGCTGTCTCTCTTTCTCTCTCAAAGACTTTTTGTTCACCCCACCACCACTTTTTCTTTATAATTTTCATCATCAATATCTCTCTCCTAAATTATTTCCATCATCATACAAATATTTCCTATCTTTAAAAAGACTTACCTTGAACTTTTATATGAGGTCTGGCAATTAAGTTCACAAAATTGTTGCAACGATGTTGCTAACCTCTTTTGATATCAGAGGGATTATTCACTATGAATTTGTACCAACTGGACAAACAGTTAACCAAGTTTACTATTTGGAAATGATGAAAAGGCTGTGTGAAAAAATTAGACAACCTGAACTTTTCACCAGCAATTCATGGCTCTTGCATCACGACAATGCACCAACTCACATAGCACTGTCTGTGAGAGAGTTTTTAGCCAGTAAACAAATAACTATATTGGAACACCATCCCTACTCACCTGATCTGGCCCCGAATGACTTCTTTCTTTACCTAAAGATAAAGGAAAACATTTTGATGACATTCAGGGTAATACAACAATAGCTCTGATGGCCATTCCAGACAAAGAATTCCAAAATTGCTTTGAAGGGTGGACTAAGCACTGGCATTGGTGCATAGCTTCCCAATGGGAGTACTTCGAAGGTGACCGTAGTGATATTCAGCAATGAAGTATGTAGCACTAGAGTGAGTTTGCAAACTTAACTGTCAGTATATTTCCAGCTTCTGTATTTTATAGCTCCCTTCAACAGCAAACTTTCTCAAAAAAGATCATTTATTATCACTATTCTCACTTTCACTCTCTCATTTGTTACCTCTCCTCAGTCTGATTTTTAACTTTTTATGTCCTTTGTCATTGGTTATGCCAAAGTTATCGATGACCTCTAGCAGATGTTGTATCCAGTGCTCACTCTTATAGGCTTAATTTAGTAGATATCTTAATGGAATGCAGTATTGCTGACCTTTCTTGATATGCTTCACTTATTGTGGCACACTATGTTTTCCAAAGATGGCTGCACCAATATTTCTCACATGCTTTTCCAACAAAGTGGCATTGAGAGACGGCATTTATGTTTCCTCCCTTCCCCTGTGAAGTGGGGTCTATGTTTCCTTCCCTTGAACTTCAATGGATCTTTGAAGGTTGTTGACCAATGAAATGTGGTGGATTTAATATTGCATGGTTTATGAGAGTAGAGGATAAAGGGTGATGTGGCTTCCACCTGGCTCTCTCTCTTCTGACACATACCTTGGGAGCCCTGAACTGATGTGTAAGAACTCAACTTACCCGAAACCATTACTCTGGAGCGATTACATGGAGGTATTACATGATGTTAGAGAAAAATGCTCTAGACTCCCCAGCCGTTCCGTTTCCTACTTATGAGTCTTTACAGTATAGGCTCCAGTCACATGAGTAAAAAAGCAAGCTTTCCATGATTTCAGTTTTCACCCCAAACTGCCCCAGCTGGTATTTGGTAAAATGGAATAGAGTAGAGCCCTGCTTAGTTTGGTGATTAGTAAGAAATTAAAAAAAAATAAAAATAAAAAATTAAAAAAAAAGCCTAAGTTTTGGAATGTTTTTATTACACAGCCATAATAACGGAAATACTTGTGACTTCTACTGTAATAGGCAATTTGGATTTCCCTCACCTTCACTAGTTCCTCTTTCAAATCCTCTTTTATTGACTTCTATTTGTGTAATCAGCATTCTCATAGTAGAGTTTTCCAGGATCTGGGATTCCTATTCTTTTCTAAATACATTGTCTAAATTGCTTTATTTCATCATAGCCCATGGTATTTTATGTGGATGACCTCATCTCCCCCACCACATCACATTTCTATCTCTGATGTCTCCTCTGAATCCTTTAACTTCTAGGCATATATATGAAATGGCCTACTTAACATCGACACTTGGATATTTTTTAAGAGATCTAACTTAATGCATACAAAGCCAGGCTCTTAACCGTTTCTCCCTGTAAAACAGAACATGAACCTTGTTTACTCATAGTGCTCCTCATCTCAGAAAATAGGATTACAATTCACAGAATTTCTCAAGCACAAAATTTGGAAGTAAATTTTGATTCTTTCAGTGACTGCATCTTCTATTTTCACTGATTACACTTCTATGATGTATTGCCAAACTTTTCTTCATCTTCAGTTCTTCTCCCTAATGGAAGCTGCCATCATACCTTTCCTAAGCTATGGAAATAACCTCTTTAATAGTCTCCCTCCTTCAGTTTTACTACACATCATTCTATTTTTTACAGGATAGCCAGAGTAATATTTTTCCACAAATATTAGATCTCATTCCTAATCTGGTTCAAAGTCATTTAATGTCCTCTCATATGGGCAAATTTTATTTTCCAAAGATGTCTCCCATATCCTGATCTTCTAATACGACTTGACAACACTATTATTCCAGTGGAAGTGACACTATAGGTGATAAAATCAGATAAAACCATGCCTGTTCTCTTGGACACTTGCTTTTGATTCCAGACCCCATGCTTGAATAAGCCCTTGCAGCCTGTGGAGAGGCCTATATGGAGAAGAACTGAGACCCCCATCCTCAAATAAGTTTCCAACCACTTACCAGTGTTAATTTGCTAGCCATATGAGGGAGCCATTTTGACATCTGGATCAGAGATGGGCTATCTACATCTAGATCTGCTGAGATTGCAGAATTATGAGCAAAGGAAATTGTTGTTGATAGTTCAAGTTGCTAAGTTTGGGGAAAGTTTCCTTTTTAAATATAAGAATAGAAAACTAACACAGATTTTGGTACCTGAAAGTGGGATTCTGCTGTAAAACCCTAAAACATGTAGCACTGGCTTTGGAGCAGGCCATATGAGAAAGTTAGAAGTCTTGACAAAATGTTAGCAAAAGCCTAAGAATTTTGAGTCTGTCTTTGACAACTGAAAGAAAAATAAAGAAAATGTGATTGAAAGATGTTTGGACTGAAAAAAATTTTGGCAACAATATTACCTGAAGTAACATGGAAAATAGGAAATATTCCACTGAACTCAATGATCAAGCTAAAGGGATTTTCAGGCAACATATTTGAAGTGTCACCTGAACTTTTTACATTGCCTATGATATAATGTGAGGAGGACTGAGCTAAAAATGAACCCTTAAAAATAAAGAATCCAGAACTTTCTTAGTTTCAGAATAAATCTGTTTCTCTTTCCAAATCTCTCTAGGAGGCAAATGATGCTTAAATTTAGAACTGGCTTACAGGGGGACAATCGATAGTACTGTAAAATTCATTATTAAGATCTCCGACCTGAGATGGTTCCTCATTGAACCTTTCAGACAGACAAAAGCCGTTCTGTGGATCATAATGGTGTAATTTTCAGTCCTCTCCATGATATAATAAGGCTTGTAAGCTTTTCAAGGATGTTATCCCACAACAGCGTCGTGGTGAGATCAAGGAAGAGAATGACTTAAAAGATTTGTGGTTATAGCTTTTGTCTGATGGAGTGACTTATTAATCAATACACAGAAAGCCTACTAAATTGCTAAAGGAATTGTATCTAGTTGTAATAAAAGGAATATCACAACATGACAAAAGACCCTGAATCCTCAAACCTTTAGAAGCAGAAAAAAGGGCTTACGAAGCCTTGGGGAAAAGGAAGGTGGACTCAGAAGGAAGGACCAAAAATGTATTGAGTTGGGCCAAGAGCCATGGAGAATAACACCCAGGGATTAGGACTGAACTCTGACCAAGGAACTGGTAACATGTACCTGGGTGGATTTCAGAACTGATGTGAACCAGTGGCTACGGTGTTCCTTCCCTTTTGCTGCCATTTTGAATGGGAGTTTCTATAGCAGTTATTCAGAGCCTGTTACATCATTAATTTGAGTATTTGGAGATCTAGAAAAATTATCTCCTTAAGTCATATGTGTCATATGCCATCTCATTGTAAAAAAGAATGCTGAAAAAGCAGTACGTAAGTAACTACTGCACATGAGTATCATCTATTTGCATGTATCTGTCTGGTTTTTACAACACCACTTGTTAAAGTGATTGTTCTTACTCCAGTGTATATTTTTACCATTTTTACCATAGATTACCATAGATTACCATTTTTTACCATAGATTAGTTGACCTTAAAAAAAAATGAATGTCTATTCTTGGCTCTCTATTCTGTCCCATTGATCTATGTGTCTGTTTTTGTGCCAGTACCATAATGTTTTGATTATTATAGTTTTGTAGTATAGTTTGAGATTAGGGAGTGTCATACCTCCAAATTTTTTCTTCTTTCTCAAGATTGCTTTGGGTATCCGTGTCTTTTGTAGTTCCATGTAAATTTTAGGATTATTTGTTCTAATTTCTAGAAGAATGACATAGGTATTTTGATAGGAATTTTCTTGAATTTATAAATTGCCTTGGGTAGTATGGTTATTTTGATGATATGAATCCTTCCAATCCATGAGTACATTATATCCTTCCATTTCTTTGTCTTCTCTTCAATTTCTTTCTTCAATGTTTTATACAACATACAAAAATAAACTCAAAATGGATTGAAGACTTAAATGTAAGGCCTGAAATAATAAAACTCCTAGAAGAAAACATAGGAAGTAAACTATCTCACATCAGTCTGAGAAATATTTTTTTGGACACATCCCCTCAAGCAAGGGAAACAAAAGCAAAAACAAACACGTGGGACTACATCAAGCTAAAAAGCTTTTGCACAGCGTAGGAAACCTTCAACAAAACAAAAAGGCAACCGACTGAGTGGGAGAAAATATTTGCAAATGATATATTCAAGAAGGGATTGATATCTAAAATACATAAGAAATGCATACAACTCAACAACAACAACAACAACAACAAAACAACCCCATTAAAAAATGGGCAGAAAACACGAAAAGACATTTCTCCAAAGAAGATATACAGATGGTCAATTAACATATGAAAAGATGCTCAGCATCACTAATTATCAGGGAAATGCAAATCAAAACCACAATGCAAACCAAAATCACACCAGTCAGAATGGCTATTATCAAAAAGTCAACAAGCAATATGTGTTGGCCCGGATGTGGAGAAAAGGGAACACTTGTGCACTGTTGGTGGGACTGCAAACTGGTGCAGCCACTATGGAAAACACTATGAGGATTCCTCAAAAAAAATCTCAAAATGGATATACCATGTCACCCATCAATTCCACTTCTGGCTATTTATCCAAAGAAAACAAAAACCTAATTTGAAACAATATATGTACCCCTATGTTCACTGCAGTGCTATTTACAACACACAAAGTGTAGAAGCAACCTAAGTGGTCATATATAGACAAATGAGTAAAGAAAGGGTGATATATATATATATATATATATATATATATATATATATATATATATATATATATATATATATATAAAATGGAACATTATTTGGCCATAAAAAAAAAGAATGAAATCTTTTTTTTTTTAAATTAAATTTATTGAGGTGACAATTGTTAGTAAAATTACATAGATTTCAGGTGTACAATTCTGTATTACATCATCTATAAATCCCATTGTGTGTTCATCACCCAGAGTCAGTTGTCCTTCCATCACCATATATTCGATCCCCCTTACCCTCATCTCCCACCCCCCACCCCCAACCCCCCTTACCCTCTGGCAACCACCAAACCATTGTCTGTGTCTATGAGTTTCTGTTTCTCATTTGTTTGTCTTGTTCTTTTGTTGCTTTTGGTTTATATACCACATATCAGTGAAATCACATTGTTCTCTGCTTTTACTGTCTGACTTATTTCGCTCAGCATTACACTCTCAAGATCCATCCATGTTGTCACAAATGTTCCTATATCATCTTTTCTTACCCCCGAATAGTATTCCATTGTGTATATATACCACAACTTCTTCATCCATTCGTCTATCGAAGGACATTTTGGTTGTTTCCACGTCTTGGCCACCGTAAACAAAGCTGCAATGAACATTGGAGCACACGTGTCTTTATCTCTAAATGTTTTCAGTTTTTTTGGGTAGATACCCAGGAGAGGGATTGCTGGGTCATATGGCAATTCTATTCGTAATTTTTTGAGGAACCTCCACACCGCCTTCCATAACGGCTGCACCAGTCTGCATTCCCACCAACAGTGTATGAGGGTTCCTTTTTCTCCACAGCCTCTCCAACATTTGTTACTATTTGTCTTGTTGATGATCGCCATTCTGACTGGGGTGAGGTGATATCTCATTGTGGTTCTGATTTGCATTTCTCTGATGATTAGTGATGTTGAGCATTTTTTCATATGTCTATTTGCCATTTGTATATCCTCTTTGGAGAAATGTCTCTTCAAATCCTCTGCCCATTTTTCAATTGGGTTGTTTGTTTTTTTGTTGTTAAGTTGCATGAGTTCCTTGTATATTCTGGATACTAGCCCCTTATCGGAGTCACTGTTTGCAAAAATCTTCTCCCATTCAGTTGGTGGCCTCTTTATTTTGTCAACGGTTTCTTTTGCTGTGCAGAAGCTTTTAAGTTTCATATAGCCCCATTCGTTTATTTTAGCTTTTACTTCCATTGCCCTTGGAGTCAAGTTCATAAAATGCTCTTTGAACCCAAGGTCCATAAGTTTAGTACCTATGTTTTCTTCTATGCAGTTTATTGTGTCAGGTCTTATGCTTAAGTCTTTGATCCATTTTGAATTAACTTTGGTACATGGTGACAAATAACAGTCCAGTTTCATTCTTTTGCACGTGGCTATCCAATTCTCCCAGCACCATTTGTTGAAGAGGCTGTCTTTGCTCCATTGTATGTTTTGAGCTTCTTTGTCAAAAATTATCTGTCCATATTTATGTGGTTTTATTTCTGGGTTCTCAATTCTATTCCATTGGTCTATGTGTCTGTTTTTCTGCCAATACCATGCTGTTTTGATTATTGTAGCCCTGTAGTACAAGCCAAAGTCAGGAAGTGTGATACCTCCATTATAGTTCTTTTTTCTTAAGATTGCTTTGGCTATTTGGGGTCTTTTGTGGTTCCACACAAATCTGATGATTTTTTTGTTCTATTTCTTTAAAATATGCCATTGGGATTTTGATGGGGATTGCATTGAATCTGTATATTGTCTTCCAATCCATGAGCACGGAATGTCTTTCCATTTCTTTGTGTCTTCTTCAATTTCTTTTAAAAAAGTCTTATAGTTTTCAGCATATAGGTCTTTCACATCCTTGGTTAAGTTTATTCCTAGGTATTTTATTCTTTTTGATGCAATTGCAAAAGGAATTGTTTTTTTGTATTTCTTTTTTCTGAGATTTCATTGTTGGTATATAGGAAGGCAATGGACTTTTGTGCATTGATTTTGTAGCCAGCAACTTTACTGTATTCGTTGATTGTTTCTAATAGCTTTTTGGTGGAGTCTTTAGGGTTTTCTATATATAGCATCATGTCATCTGCAAAGAGTGATAATTTAATTTCTTCATTCCCAATTTGGATGCCTTTTATTTCTTTCTCTTGCCTGATTGCTCTGGCAAGGAAAATAATGAAATCTTACCATTTACAACAACGTTTATCAGCTTAAGGGGCTTTTGCTAAGTAAAAACGTTAGGCAGAGAAACACAAATAACGTATGGTTTCACCTATATGTGGAATCTAAAAACAAAACAAAACAAAAACAGTCTCATAGAAATAGAAACTAAAGGAATGGTTACCAAAAGGGAGGAGGTGGGGGAATGAGTGAAAAAGGGGAAGGGGAATATAGTCAATAATAGTGATAAGTTTACAAGGTGACAGATGATTACTAGAATTAGTGGGGTGATCACATCGTAAGGTATAAAAATGCTGAATCACTATCTTGTACACCTGAAACTCGTATAACTGATATATGAGTAAGATTATATACCAACTATGCTTATATGCTTAAATAAAAAAAAGTATCATCTACACATAGATCTGATTTAGATAAGATTCTTGACTTTGAGTTGATGCAATTATTGAATGAGACTTTTCAGTCTTGGGAGAGCAAATGAATATATTTTACACATGGGAAGTGTAAAAATTATTGTAACCTGAAGACAAACTGGCAGATTGTATTTTTTAATGATGGCTTTAACAAGACCTCCCATCTAACCTTTTTTTACTATATGACTTTGTTACTTTTCCCATCAAAAGCTGGGAGGATTGTGACAATGAATGCTATATGACTTTTGAGAGTAGGTCATAAAGCATGGTACATCTTTCTAGGTTACATAGAATGATTGCTTCTAATACCTAACCACTATGTTTGTATAATGCTAAAAGTCCTGTGTAGAGAGGGTCATGTGAAGAAGAATCTAGGCACCTGGATTACAGTCTTGACTGAGCTCCCATCTCATAGCCAACACTAACGTCCCAGTGATGTGAGTAAGCCATCTTGAATCTTTCAGCCCCCAGATGAACTTTCAGCTGGTGCTGCATGGAAGATTGCAGATTTGTGAGCAAAATCATTAATGTTGTGGTTTAAGCCACAAAGTTTTGTAGTGGTTTGTTACATAGAATAGCTAACAGATACAACATTGAACATAAAGAAAATCAAACACCTTCCTTGTCCTATGAAGCCCTGTATGACCTAATTTCTACCTGTTCTCCAACCTCACGTCATACTATTCTCTACTGTGCTTGCTTTGTTCCAGTCACACTGATTTTTTCTCCTGTTTTCTAAAATCTAGCTAGTTCGTGTCTTTAGGCTTTGTCATTGTACCTCACCTGATGAAAATATTCTTTTTCCAGGTCTTTAATTCAGGCTGAAGTTTATGGATTACCAAGAATTCCAGCCCATTTATTTTTATCATGGCACTTATATGTATCTGTCTATCTATATCTACATATCTACCGTGTTTCCTCGAAAATAAGACCTAGCCAGACCATCAGCTGTAATGCGCTTTTTGGAGCAAAAATTAATATAAGACCTGATAGTGTATACATTATATTATATTATATTGTATTGTATTGTATTGTATTGTATTGTATTGTATTGTATTGTATTGTATTGTATTGTATTGTATTGTATTATACTATACTATACTATACTATACTATACTATACTATACTATACTATATCACATCACATCACATCACATCACATCACATCACATCATATTATACCCAGTCTTAGAGTAAAATATGACCGGGTCGTATATTAATTTTTGCTCCAAAAGACGCATTAGATCTGATGGTCCAGCTGGGTCTTATTTTGGGGGAAACACGGTAGCTGTGTATCTGTCTACCTGTCTGTCTGTCTATCTATCCATCCATCTATCTATTATCATCTTCTATGTTCTCTCTTACCGTTCCCTTTATTAGACCAAACTCGATGAAAACAGAGACATTATTTTTTTTTATTTTCTTCTCTATTACCTAGGACAGTAGTTGGCATATAGTAGATACTCCCCAAATATTTGTTGAGTGAATGGACCGATGGAAATAAATATGAATTCTATTTTACATCATGGAGCAAAAAATAAATTTACATTTAATACAATATTTATTTTCTAGAAAAAATGATGCTATCTTTTTTTATTAAATTCATTAATTTGACGTATAAAAATGTTTATAATCTTGTGATATTGCGCAAAATAGGTTGATTTCTATACAACCTGGATCATCTTTTTGAATTTCTCATATCAATAAATAGCATAAAATAAAATCAAATTTTCAGATAAGCTTAGATATTTAGTTACTTGATTATTTTCAATTGATATAAATATTTTACTTCCTGTAAGGACATATATATATATATATATATATATATATATATAATTTTGAAATGTTCTTTTTTTTAATGCCATATTTGGAGTTTAGTGTTACACTATTAAAAAAATTACTTTCCAGAGTATAGATAATAGTGAATAAAAGAAAACAAACACTAAATTTCCAGGAATTTGGAATATGAATCATCCTTGGCATAGTAGTGATATAGCTTTTCATCTAATCAGTATGTAAAATAGGGAAATAATTTTAACGTATTTAGTTGGAATTTACTTCTCTGCACTCCAAAGCCTGGGTAAGTGAGTGTACAAATATAGTTAGAAAGAGTTAGCCACCTCTTCAGAGTTCCAAAATTCATAAAAAGAATAGCCCTAGTGATTTCCTACCAAGGGTGGAGCAGTAGTTTGAGGTCTCATTAGCATCCAATTCTGACAGAGTCAGAGAATCTATTTAAATTATAACCTGATGTTTGCAGCTTATCGCAATGTTCTTTGAGATTTCCTTAGATACATCCTTACTGAGAGATACACAAAATCCTTCAGGTTTGAGAGCAATAAAGAGCATGTGACAGCCTTAGGCCAACAGACGGTTTTTCACTATGATCACCACATCCCTGTTCTAAACAACCTCTACTGGTGGCTTTTGCACAAGAATCTATTGGGATTAGTAGTTGTAGACTCTAATTGATAATATTATTTCTTGTTTATATTCTTATTTCTTTGATAAGAGTGAGAGGCTGAGACTTCAGTAGATGTTACACTTATCTCTTATTGTATTAGCAAAATCATAATGCAATTCCACTTAAGTGCAAACACAGCAACAGCAATTATTACTTAATTGTAATTCCTAACTCACTGTAAATAAGCCAGCCCACACTTTACTAACCAATTTCCAATGCACATAAATAAAAGCATACGTTTAGCTTATCACAGTGCCTAACTCTCCCTGATGAGCAAAAATATTATATTGTGCTTATCTTGCAGTTTCACAAAATATCCCATTCATTTCCATGCTGTTTGTTCCCTGAAGCTATTATGTACAATATCACTTTCCTCATCACCTGCTTCCCACTGTTGGCTCCTTATCTTTTTCTTTAGACTCCTGCTTGACCTTTTTCCTCTATTAGTGACAGCTCCTTTGGCGATCTAGCTTCCTTCATTTTCCTTACCTTCTGATAATCTCATAACATCTTTCATCATTCAACACATATATTTTTTGCCTCTGCCATGCTATATTTGTAAAATACATAAAAGATTGGTGCTCTTATTTTATAGATGATGAAACCGAAGTACAGAAGATAAATGACTCTCCGGAGGCCATGATTTGTGGGCCTTGTAGTGGGTTTAATGGGAGGAAAGTGAGGTGAAATGCCAAATAGAGAAGTTAGAGAGAGCTGAGATGAGTGATAGAGACCTAAGAAAGAGGGAGTTAAATGGTCCAGAGCATAAATGACCTGAGGAACAGTCGAAATAAAAAGAGGGAAAGACTTTAAAATTGATGATCCCTCTGTTCTGATAACTTCAAAGTGCATATCAATTTGAAATCTCTATCACCTCATTGCATGGGGACAGATGATAAAAACACATACAGAGCATTTATCTCTTCCCAAAGCTTCCAAAATACACAAAATTCCTAAGATGTTGAGAGAAAGAAATAATATGAACATCTTAGATTTTATATCAGTTATTGACATTTCTTTTTATCCCTCCAAATACAGTTCATAAATTCAATTTAATATATTAGGTTGGTGCAAAAGCAATTGCGATTTCTGCATTTATTTTTAATCTTTTAAACCACAATTACTTTTGCACCAACCTAGTATTATTTAAACTTATCTACTTAACATGATATTGTTCAGTGGGCACATTCTATTTATTAAATATTAAGTACACATATTTCAGTGGCCTAAAATTATGCATTTATTATATTTTACGTATTTGGGAAGAAAAGTGACTTCAAAAAAGATTGTGGTCCCTAATATTATCACCTGCCTGATAATATCATCAACAGTGGACTTAAGGATGCTTTGTCCTTACTATGCTTTCTCAAAATTTACCAGTTTCCTCTGGTCATCTCTGGTTGCCTCAAGATTAGGTCCCTGTACACTTCTTTCTTCCTTTTTGTTTACATGGCCAATACTTTGTATATGATCGAAATCCAAAAGGTGCCCCTGGCATTCTGAAGTGTGCAAGCTGCAAAAATATATCTAATGGCCCTGCATCCGTTCCATATAACAGAATTTCTATTAGGTCCCCCAACAGAGCATACTCTAATTACTACAAAAAGAAAACAAACATATGCCTACTGATAAACAGATAATTTATTTGATGAGTGTCTACAATGAGGCAAGCTGTTTAAAAATCTTAGGAATTCAAAAGTGAATAGTACAGACCCAGCCCTACTTTCATAGAGCTTACATTCTAGGATGAAAAGTTTATTATTTATTATCTATAATAAATAATAATATAATAATAATAATAATAATAATAAAATAAAAATAGATAGAACAAAACATTGAGGAGTAATAATGCTAAGAAGGAAAATAAAGTGGGATAATAGGACAGACAGATATGGATGCTGTTTTAGGAAAAAGAAAACTTCTGTTAGGAGTGGAGCTATAAGCAGAAAAGCTACTCTGTAAGATGCTATATGAACAGAAATCTGAATATAGCAGATGAATCAGACTTCCATGCAAGTATGTGGAGGAATAGTATTTCGGGATGGAGGAATAACAAGTGAAAATGCCCTGAGACAAGAGTGTGCTCAGAGTACTTGAGGAAAAGCAGGGGAAACATTGTGCCTAGGGTGAAGTAGGCAACTAGTAGAATGATAGGAAATGAAGACCTGGAGAAAGCTAGGGATAAAGCCAACTAATGACTTATAAGCAAAATAAGACTGAAGAATTTATTCTAAGCACAATGGGATACTACTGAAAGGCTTTGAGCACAGAAGTAACATTATCTGATTTGCCACTTAAAATGATCATTCTTGCTGCTGTGTGAAAATAGATGAGAGATCCAAGACAATAAGCAATGAGGCAAATTAGGAGGCTACAGAAGCTGCCCATATTAAATATGATGATGACTTCACTTGGGTTGTTGTTTGTGGTGGAGGTAGGGAGAGGAATGAAAATAAGAACGTGCTCAAGCTAGCTCAGATTACCTTTGTTGTGACTACTTATCACTGAGAGATTAGATATGAGGTTTAAGACAAAAAGAAGGATGAAAAGTGATTCCAATGTTTTAATCCTGAGAAAATAGATAAGGGGTGGTGCCATTTTCTTTCATAAGGAACACTGGAAGACAAGAAAGTTGAGGGCAGAAAATAATAGGAATCAAGAGATTATGTCTGGAGCATTGAGTTGAGGTGCCTAAAGACATCCAGTTAGAGATTATTGTGGTTTGTATTGGGTCAATTGAGCTAATCTGGAATTGTGTTTCCCAAAATTCCCTTCCCTGAATAGTTCTAAATGGGTCATAAGAGACATATTGCATGAGGTTTGGAAGGTAGAAGTGAAGCAGCAGCCATATTCTTTTTATTCTGAGAAGGATAACACAGGGAATGAGGTTTGTTTGAAGTGCACACATGTGGTCATTTATCTGCTGACTCACCTTGCTGATGTGAAGCAGGATCCAACTCTCAGAAACTTAAGGAGTATAAAAAAGAAAGCAAGTGTCTAGCACTGGTGATGTAATTTTCACTGTCGGCATTATAATGGATAAATGAATAGTGAGAATGAAGCATATCATTAAATAATGTGACAAGGGATTTATTTAAGTCATAATTAAAGAATCCTTGGCCAGAACAGATAACAGATACCTTTACACAAAGCTTGCATTGGTCCTGGAGCCTGGCAGGGGCTGGCAGTGTCTTTAAGAGGCTACAGAGTAAGATCTGCCATAGTTTTCTGGGCCTGTTAAAAATAGCCCTAGGCCAGACACATGCCATCCATCAGAATTAAGTGGATCACTCAGCACCTGCTTCCTGTACCCTGTCTTCTGTTATTCCATGTGCTTTCCCAAATACTGATGGGTCCTTGGCCCTTGCTTCTAGGTGTAACAGTGAGCTCTGCCCAGGGAAAAGGTAACAATCCCTGGAACAAGACATGCAAGCTGGGTATATATTTATCATCTCAGGATTGGGCTCCCATTACTAATAACAGCTGTTTTGTATCGAGTCCTCACTCTGTGCCAAGCTCTTGCAACACACATTCAGATTTATTTCATTTAATCCTGGCAACAGTGCAATAAGGCCAGGTCTACTATTATTACCATTTTGCATTTTAATAAACGTAGTTATAAAAATATTAAGTATATTTTTAAGGTCTCACAGTAAGTGGCAGAACAATAAGGATTCAGTCAAGTGCCACCTGCCACTAATGACTGATCTCACTATATTAAATTGCTCCATGGGTAAGCTTGCAGAAAGCTTCTTTCTCACAGAGATTTCTGGGAGTGTATGACTTGTTACTTTGAAATTAAACTCTGATGTGGGCCCGATATTCTTTGAAATCTTGATGGAGAGAGTAGAATCAGCAATAACTCTTGTGATATTTCAAAGGAAATAGCAAGTTTCTGTTTTGAAATTGGGATAACAGATATATCTTTAAGACAGGTGCTTTTATTAGTTAAAAATATCACTTGAATGAACCATATAACTAGGTAAATAAAAAGCTGACTCCACTATCAGAAAAGCCATTCCAGGCTCTTCATTATAAGCCATAAAAATGTTCTGTATAATAATGGAAAAATATGGTCACTCTGGTATATCTCTGCAGACCGGTATCTTCTGATTTTTTTGTTAATGGAATGTGACTTGACTGTTCTAGAAAACAACAGCTTGTGCTGTGGTGAATTCTGAGTGCTTGCTGGTGGAAAATTAGAGGCTGAATACCAAAAGGCAAAGACGATATTTTCCTGAGAGTCTCCTGGGATCCCGAGTCGAAGCAGTGGCAAGCTAGGTGACAAAGGTGAAGTATGGAGCTGGATCAACAATAGCTGGAATAAAAAGACAAAAAACACTACCCATGAGGCAGATGTCACCATCATAACCATGCATGTGCTGAAAAACATAGTCATAGTTATATAGAACAAAACTATTAGAAATAGAATTTCACATAATAATAGACTAAAAACATTTCCAGTAAACAGAGAATATCATTTTTTGAAAATACTCATCCAAAATTATTAGTTAAAAAAATCAATAAAATGCAACCAAAATTCATGTTATATTAATGGAAAACAGCATAATAAAATTAGAGTTTAAAAGCAAAAATAGTCAAAATTAACCTTTTAAAAATAAAAATAAATACTTTATTATTTGTGTTCAAGAGGAGATTAAAGTTTAAGTTATAGATTATTTGGAAATGAAACTCACTACATATCAAACCATACATCAAAATCATGCTTGAAATTTTATAGTAGCAAATGCATTTTTAACAAGGGTGATAATAAATGAAACTTGCATTCACCTCAAGAAGCTAACGAAATAACAAAATATACCCTAAAAAAGTTGAGAACCAAAACCAAGGTAGTTTATGGTCACTATGTCAAATAAAACTGAATTTGAACATACTTCTTGTCTTTCCATTAAACAAAAGTAAGAACAAGCAAAAATAAGTCAATTACTTGATCTATGAAAGTTAGATAGGACTGTGAACCAACTAAAATAGCTTTTAAACAAGACAGACAGCTTATTGATTAATACTCATTTTAAGACCCTCACTTCATGGTGGCCATCAATCCAAAACTATTATTTTGACCAGTTTCTCTCCTGGCAAGACTCACTTTAAACTCATCTAGTCCATGAACTAAAACCTCTGACATCTGCTTTCTGAGTGTCTCTCTTCCTCTGACGTCTGCTTTCTGAGACACTATACAAGACACTAATTATATTAAGGTGGTATTGTTTACTATATTAGGGCTAATAAAGTTAGCTTTGGTTGATGGATTATATTTCTGGAGAATTTTAGGAAGTTAGTCATCTGAATGAAAAGAAAAAAATTCAGTAAATATTTTTAAAAAAATATTTAAATGAGGGGAAGTAACAAACCTTTTTCATAGAAAAATGTCCGGTACTGTATGGAGAAACTGACCATCAAGGAGGTGGAGCGAATTCTTGTTCTTTCTCTGTACTTCCCCATTGAAGATGGGCTAGACTTGCTGATATCCTCCAAAGAATCATACAAGGAAAGGGGGAAATGGTAAATTTACAGTGGAGAAAACTGACCAACACCTACCTTAACCAAATGATGAAGGTTAACATCACCAGTGATGCCCTAAGGACATCATTACCCCCAGATAGGAAGTGATGAGAAGGCACTTCCTTCTGTGGCATTCTTCCCCAAGCTCCATAGCACCAATCTAATCATGAGAAAAGCAACAGACAGACACATATTTGGGGACATTCAGAAGGAAAACAGGATACCTGCCCAGTGTGCCTTGAGATTTACAAAGTCCTGAAAATCAGTAAAGACTAAGAAACTATCATAGAGCAGAGGACACTGAGGAAATGGGACAAATATATGTAATGGGGTAGCCTGGTTTGAATCCTGGAATGAGGACACTGAAGGAAAACTGTTGAAATCCAAATAAATCTGGAGTTTAGTTATAGCAGCATTCAAAAAAAAAAAAAAAAAAGAATAAATTAGTAAATAAAACATAAACACAGCCAATAATCCTGATTAAAAACAGAAAAAAAAAAATAATTAGTACTTACAAAGGGATATAACCAAAGATTCAGAGTTGATTTTTTTGTTTTTTGAACTTTTTAAGTTAAGTGTGTTCTTCCAGGACCCATCAGCTCCAAGTCAAGTAGTTGTTTTAATCTAGTTGTGGAGGGTGAAGTTCACAGTGGCCCATTTTGGGATCCAACCGGCAACCTTGTTGTTAAGAGCACTGCACTCTAACCAACTGAGCTAACCGGCTGGACCCCAGAGTTGATTTAAAAATGACTCTATTTTATTCTACTTTTTGAAAATGGAAATGTAATGACTTTTCTAAACCTGAAATACTTAAGATTTTTGTGAAAAAATACAAAACTTTATTTAAAAACTAAAGCATGCTAAAGTGCCGGTGTATGCCAAATGAACATATACACCCAATAAACTCTAATCACCATCAACAATTTAGTAAGGATATTGGTTAGCTATTTTCAAAGCTTATCTGAAAGAGTGAATGTGTAAGGAAAACCATGAATATGTTGATGGAAATCAATTACTCAGAGTGGTGAGCTATCACTGGCAGGTAGCAAACATGCTCTACAGTTATTGGTTAAAACAATACAGGGAAAGAGTAGTGCTTGTATATAATTTGCATAAAGATGCTAGGGGTATGCTGGGGGGAAAACACTGACTTAAGTTCCTGGTCTTTGAGATTCAAAGATTTAGAGTTCTGAAAAGGGGGACTCACATGGCCCTGACCAAGTTCTCCTTAGCAGGGAAGGTCATCAGAGGCCATAGAAGGGAACTCATCAGGAGTGAAGGCGGCATCATCTCAGAAAGCTCAGGTTGTTTACTGGTCAGGCTGATTCAATAAAGTGTGTGGATAAAACAAGCAGGCCCTGTGGATCCAGTCAGGCTGGCACTGGGGCTGTGGTATAGGGCTCTCCAGAGAAACAGAACCAACAGACATTTAGCATGGAAGTTGGTTAGTTATTTCCAAAGTTTAACTGGAAGAGTGAAAGTATAAGGAAAACCATGATTGTATGGAAATGTTGGAAATATATTTATGCCAAGACATTTTAAAAATATTTAAAAATAAATTAAATAGATTTAATGATGATATTATTTTGCACAAACTAAATCAGGGCTTGCAGCATAAAAATGGCACTACCTGATGTTGTATAGGGCCTTATGAGTTTGACACATGGGCTCTACTGTATCCCATGTGATGACTCAGTTCCTCCCTAGTGTTTTCCATTCACATTACCGTGAAATTTCTGTTGGAAAAGAAAAAAAATGGCATTATTTGGGCTTGACTTCTTAAGTAAGCATATCATCCATGGAGAAAGAGCATATTGTTGATGTTCTAAAACTACCTCAGTTCTTTTCTCATTTTCTCAGGGCCATTAAAGTAACCCCTCATGACACCAACTCATTTCCAAACTGATGTGCGATGTGGGCTCTGGAATCCCATGGCAGTTCTTGTTTATGGTGACCACCCTGGTGACCTGATATAAGCTCATGTATATAAAATGAAGAGGAAAATTAAACGATGCCCATTGAGAACTTGCGGATTACTGGAAGACATTTGCATACCTTTATTCAGTTTAAGAAACATGGGCCCTCAGCAAAGGTGAAAGCATTTTGAAAGCATTTTAAAGGAAAGGAAGTGCAGATTTTGGTCACTTTGTTCATTCAGTAAGGAAAAGATGAAAGATGCTATAATTGTACTTAATACCAGAGCAGCTTTTAGTACAGACGTCTAAAGCTTGAGCAGAGTCAAAAACAGGTCTATTGCAACAGAATGCACCCTCCTATAAGCAATACAGTGAATTTCATAAAATAAACACATTAATAGTCAATTCTGTATAATACAGAGTTATGAAGAACTTGAACAGAATATGGAAGACACATTTCCTGTACTGTGAATGCTTATAATCAACCAAAAAAAAAGTCAAATAGTCATGTAGAATAAGGTTTCAAGTCTGTCTAAATAACTGCCAAAACAAGTGGTAAAAATAATAAATACTTCAAAAATTCTGAGGGAGTTTGATTATCAGAGGGCATGATATGATATAAGGTACAGGAATTTGCCCTAGTAAAAATTTTTATAATAATGGACCATAATAAAATTCTGATTACTATAACACCAAATCTGTGTATTAAAAAACTGGCCAAATCATTATATTTCATCAAAAAATGGGATCTCAAATTTTAACTTCATTTAGACATATTGTGTTGCATGCTTAACACCTATAGAGAGAATTAATTTATATAATTATATTTATTAGATTCTAGAATTAGTGAAACAATTAGGAAACTATGATTATTCTGGATAATTCATCTCTGATTTGAACATGTTCCAGGTACCAACCATCTCTACTGTTTAACCAACTGTTCTAGAACAGACCATGGAATTTGCCTGGAGTGAGGATGACTAAGAATGATGACTTGGACTCAATTCTAGGTGACTTTTACTTTGATTTTTTTCCAAAGAAGCAAATAAACAAAGTGACTGATGCAATGAGATAAGGAAGTAGGTGTGTGGATACAATGACATACTTTGCCTCTCACACATCACCGAGCTGCTTCCAAATTTGGCGGTCTTGGCAATCCATTGGGAATGAGATGCAGCTGAATCAGAGTGAGATCTGTGGACTCATGGCCTTTTATGTCCCCAGTAGTCATGTTAGCACTCAGAAGCAACTTACACTATCTTAAAACGTAATAATTCCATCATTTAGAAACCTGCATCGCCATGCCATCTCTGCAGGGCCTTGGAGGTTCTCTTTTATGAGCACTGAGGCATAGTTGGGCCTATCATACTACTAGTAATCCAATATCCTGTTTCCCTCTTTACCAGTGCATGGAAAAATTGCTTCTTAAAACAAAGGGAAAATGCAGGTACAAGAAATAAAGAAAATAAGAAAAAAAAAAGATATGTTTTTAATAAAATAATTCCAAATTATTTTGATAAAACATAAACTATACAGGATTATCTCACCATAGAATACTCTGCAAGGTTTTTTATTATTTTGAAATTTTATGAGTAGTCTCCATAATATACTCAGGAAATTTAGTATACAAATAAATGTTATCACAAATGAAATAATGGCATATTTATATATGATGTGATATATGAACTCCATCTGATACGGCAGCATCTTTTACATCCCCCCCTTCCTCTCAAAATAGACTGTGGAACATTATAAAATAGATTCCCTTTAGTTCATGACTTGTTCAGTTGCAAATTCATGTAAACTACAGGATCAGTTTGGCACCTGCTGTGATCATGAGTCTACTGCTGTTTCTCTAATCAGAAAACATTCCTATTAGATAAACCATCTGGCTTGAAAAGCATCCCTTTTGCATTCAAAATGGTTGTGTTAGAATTCAGCCAAAGTATATTTTAAAAGGAAAGATATGTCAGCAAGACCAGTCTGTTTTCAAATGGAATAGTCCTCTATTAAAATACCATTTATGGAATAAAAGCCATCTAATGAAAATATTACACAACATGAATATGTTCTAGTTACATGTGAAGAGGTAGGTGGTGGCAATCTTTGGCTCAGGCCATCCACTGAAATCTGCTAAAATGCAGTCGGTCGTAGTCATCATCTGAGCAGAGCCAACTAAATTGCCCATCATCTGATTGCAATTATTTTCATTGAAGTTAACATATCCTGAATGTTGCTTTGTGACCATCAGTATTACCTGTGGGTCCTAGGGTACTACTATTATTTGGTTATTGTCTGAATTATGTTTATTCTTGTGGATGTGAGTCATTTTTATTTATGCTCATATTCTTCAGGCTATATATATTTTATATCATTTAGTAAAAACAAACAATAAGAATATAATTTTGCTTTAGAAATATTTCATAGGAACTTAAAACATCTAGCCTTAATAGTTTAAGTGAATTTTGGGCACTGCTAACAGAAAAAATAAAATATTGAAGCATGAGTGTCTTAAAGTTAATTAAAGCTTAAGGGTCACCAGGAAAAATGTGAAGTTTCAAAGAAATGCTGTTATTTGATCTTTTCTCTCTAATTATGTGTTTATCAAAATTGTATTGTATGCACGCGCTCGGTAAGATGTTCTTAGTTATATCTCAAAAAATAGAGACAAGGTCCCTGCCTGCGAGGAGTTTGCATCTAGTAGAAGTAGCAAGACTAATAGATAAAATAACCGCCTAGTCATGATATAGTGCCTGTGGACTGAAATTTAATTGAAAATAACAGAAAGATCATAAAAGAGAAAATTAGAATGGTGGAGGTAGAATTTAGAATTGTTTCGATGGTTCTGTTGGTGTTAGAAGGATAGAAGGCAAAAGGCAAGACCCTTGAAGTGAACACACACGGAAGAGCAGAAATGTGTACAGGTGAAATGACCTTTTACATAGCACATAATAGAATTTGAATTTGGATATGTCTAGGGTTTCCAGGCGGGAATTCCCGCCCTTTCTCTGTAATTTTTTTCTCTTTTCCGTTCCCAAATTCCAAGATATAAACTGTTTTCTGTTCTCCACTATGAATCGTTTCCACAAAGTGACAGCCGATACTACCAGCCATCTGGGTTCAAGGAGCCGATTTTCCCGATTTCCCAACCAACTTTTCCCAGGATTCAGGAATGGGAAAGTGAAAAAATTTCCTGAGAACAGGCTGGAATTCTCACCTGAAACCCTAGATATGTCAGACTTAAGGTATTGATAGCTATCCAGACTCCTTGTAATGTGAGCCAAATCATTTAGTATTTGCTTACACAAATCAATTCCCTCATTTATTGCTTTTATTTTCTCAATTGGACTGTGAGCTCCTTGCTACTGGGCATATATCATATTCTGGAGCACATACTAATTTATGATGCTTTGAACATTGTGGCAATCGAATGATACTTTTTCAAAGAAAGAATGTTTGAATGAGTACATAATAAATTCTGGTCATGTGATGTGTGTGTGTGTGTGTGTGTGTGTGTGTGTGTGTGTGTGTGTTTGATTAAAAACACATCTGTCATTTTCTGCTAACAATCCCAAAACTTTTTTATTGGCAGTGTGGCAAGTGAGTGTAAAGTGACTTTATTAAATTAATGTAAAAATATGATTATGCTGAAGAGAAAGAAATTGTAAAGATGAAATCCGAGGATTCCAGAAAATCCTAACAGCCTCCTCAGATTGACTTTTTTATCCTTTCTTGTTACCATTTCTTTTTTTTGCTGGCTTTAAAGTACCACTATTGAAATCACTCTTTCGGAAAATACAACAGATATGAAATCATTGTCTCCAGGAGACTACCAAGAACACGCTTTATATTTTTGGAACTGTTATGTATTACTGGATCTAGAAATAGGTGTTGGAATACTTTGCCATCACACTATTAACAGGGACATTTTCATCAGATCTGGTAAAAACTTTGAAAGTAGGAAAGAGAGTTTTGCTCTGAAAGAAAATGATGAAGTATAGTTACATTTCAGTAGGCAGGGGAAAAAAAAACCACACAGAAACAATTGCTAGGACTTGGGAAGGAGCACCATAAGTAATTAAACAAAAGCAAAAGCAAAGTGTGCCAAAACAGATCTACCTGCATATTCAGGGCGTGTGTGTGTGTGTGTGTGTATGTGTGTGTGTGTATGTGTGTGTACACATACACATTGTTATGCATCGTATAAAAGTCATGTCTCATAAATAAGCTGGTAAATTACAAAAATAATAAATAAAATAATAAATTTATAATAAGAAATAGTTACTTTCAATAATTGATACTTATGTTCAATCTCAATATAAGCATCTTCTATTTTCTATTAAGAAGTACTTAAGAGTGGGGATTCAATAAATGTATTTAGCCAACAAACCCGTTTCTGATAGACATACAGGTTAATAAAAGTAACATATGCCATTTATTGATTATTTACACATGCCAGGTACTGTGCTGAGTGTTTATATATTCATATTTTATGATTCATTTCTCACTAACTCCTATGTTTTTTTAATAAATGAGGAGACTGTCAGACAGAGATATAAGAGCCTCTGCAATGCCATAGAGCAGAGCCTATGAATTTAATGCCTTAGCATCCCCATGCATTCTGACGCCAGTCTCGAAACAAAGGAGGAAATGAATGACTCAGTGTTGTTTTTATTGTTATGGTTGACATTTTCCAGATCTAGTGGACTTCCAAATCAGGATACTGTTCAGTAAAATACACTCATTAAAGTTGTTGGGGTGAACAACAAATAAGTGTTACCACTTGAAGGATGACAGTCTAGTTTGAGGCAAGACTTTTTGAAAGCCTTCAGTAAACCCAGAAGTGTGGATCTAATTCACAACATCTGAATCTGAGGTACTCAAGCTTCAAGGGCTTGTTGAATGATCATGAGAATATGCTATTGGATTCTTCTGATCTTGCCAAAAAGAAATAGACGAAACATGAAAGTATTCATGAATAAGCAATTGAATAATGATATGTTTTAACCATGGTTATGCATATATATATATATATATATATATATATATATATATATATATATATATTTTTTTTTTTTTTTTTTTTTTTTTTTCCCTTTCCCCATTCTTATTTTTTATATTAGCTTCAGGTGTATAAAAAAAATAATGATTAGACATTTACAACCCTCACAAAGTGATAACTGCCCCTCCCAATCTATTAGGTTAATGCAAAAGTAATTGCAGTTTTTACAACTATGTTTAACCTTTTAAATCGCAATTACTTTTGCACCAACCTAATACTACACTTGTGACGTCATATATAGCTATTACAATACCATTGACTAGGTATATTCCCTATGCTGTACTTTACATCCTGTATATTTAATTATAGTTGACATTCAGTATCATTCTATATCAGCTTCAGGTGTACAGCACAGTGGTCAGGCATCTACACAGTCTTTTTTAATCATGTGGACGTCCATGCAATCACAAGCAGAATAGCTAAGTGGTTTTTGTGCCTGCTTTTGTATCCCAGATCTGTCACTTTCTAGCTGCCTTACCTAGGATAAGCCACTTAACCTCTCTGTGCCTGAGTTTTTTCATCAAGGGTAGGTTTGAGGATTAAATGGGTCATATACTTAAACACTTAGAAGAAACAGTTCCTAACACAGAGTGAGCACTAAATACTGTTAGTCACTAATATATGGGTTTCATGTAGATGCTTGTGGGAACAGAGCCAGGAGTGCAGTTTCCAGGCTCTCAGCCTCACATGGAAATGTGCTAGCTCAGGTAGTAAATGGCCATCAACTGTGATTGGATGGCCATCAGCTGTGGCTAGTTGGCCATCAGCTGTAACCAGTGAGCCATTGGCCACTAATATAACTGCTGTGGCTACAAAATGGGGGCTAGCAAGAAGATGGTGGCTGAGCTAGCAAGGGCAGATTGCAGAGAGGCGGATGCCGCCAGCGAGAATATAATGGTATGACTGCCTATCTATGGCTCCATGGGTGTTCCTGTTTGTCCTCACCATGTCCTGCATTCTTATGTGGGGAGCGGGACTAGAGACCCCACAGGCCGCCCTGCACGACACATGGCGCAGCGAGCAGGGTCCCCCGCATGACAGTGCTCTTGAGATAGATGGATACACAGGTTACTTTAAATCACTGATTTTTAAATGTGAAAAGGTGACATATCAAAGGGAGGATGGTAAAAAAAGGTTTATCTGTATATAAACCTCCCTGGAAATTCTGATATGTTCCTTCTCCCCCATCCTGACCTATACCAAGATTCTTATCCTTCTCCCAACTGAGAATCCTAAGTTCTAATGAGAGATCTTACTTACAGGACTCTCTTGCAAATGTGAGTGGTATGGAGGCAGTAAAAGATTAAAAGCATTGATTTAGGTAGAGTTGGATCACATGATCTTACCTGTCTAAATAATAGCTTTCTTCACTCAGGTTTTTGACTTGTTTTATGAAACAAGTTCTGAACCTTGCTGGAATGTAATAATCCTCAACAGTGAGGGTAACATCCACTCCAAGTGCCCTCAATATGAATCTCCAAGTGGTAGGCTGCTTACTTAGCAAAGTTCCAGGAATAAAGTGTATCACCCTTGGGACTAGGAGTATTCTCTGTTAACTGGCAAGAGCTTCGTATAACTGATTGTCTTCTTTGCCTTTAATGGTATGCAAAAATAGTAGATATGCATGTTTTTACATATGATTGATCAAAGATGTAAGTTACCAAAAGAGCTGTAGGGTATATGATCTCCTGTTATAGAAGTAAGCCCCCATGAGATGGCAGTTACAGTATTTTTATTATTATTACTATTATACTTAGGAAAAATATTTTTTATATTATCACAAAAGAACCTGAGTATGTTTACACTCACCTAGTTTATTTCATATTTAGTTCCTAACACATTTTTATTAGTTTCTACTTTTGGTTGAATTGTGCTCCCCAGAAAGGTAAGTTGAAGTTCTAATCCCTACTACTTGTGAATGTGACCTTATGTGAAAATAGGGACTTTGCAGATATAATCAAGTTAAATATCATCATCATTAGGGTGGCCCCTAAATTCAGTGACTGTTGTTCTTATAAGTAGAGAGAGATTTGGATATAGAGACGCAGACACGCACAGAGGAAAGATGGCCATGTGAAGATGGAGACAAAATTTGAGTGATGGAGCTACCATCAAGGAATGCCAAGGAATGCTTGTAACCATCCAAAGCTAGGAAGAAGCAAGAAAGGATTCTCTGGAGCATTCAGAGAGAATATGACCCAGCAGACATCTGAATTTTGAGAACTGTGAGAGAATACATTGATTTTGCTTTAAGTTTGTGGTGTTTTGTTAGGGCAGCGCTAGGAAACTAATACAGTTTGCATGTTCCACCACACTCCAACCACAATGACCTCATTTTAGATCCTCAAACACATTAAGTATTTTCCTTCCTTGATTCATTTGTACAGGTTGTTCACTCTGCCTGGAATGCTCTTCTACAGATCTCTCTATGGCTGACTTTTACTTTTCATTAAGGACTTAACACAGGCTAGAGACGTTCCCTGAGGACGTAAATTAAAGTAGCCAGTCATTTACTCTTCACCATGGCAGCCTAATTTGACTCCAATAGAAATGATATTGAATATTTTTCTGTTTTATGTATTCTTTTCTCTGTGGGTTTATTTACTTTGGTTCCTCCACCACTAGAATACAAACTCTATGAGAAAAAGGATTCTGTATATTTGTTCAGTACCTAGAATATAGTCTGGTGAACGTAGATATTCAATAAATATTGACTGAATGAATAATTAAGTCATATTTTTTTTTACCCCTTGAAACAGAATACTGTGATGTCAGAGGATAAGGTCTTGGAATATATTAGTTGTGTCAATGTTATAAAGGGCTATTGTATGTCTCTATGAGCACGACATTTATGATATTTTTAGTTTTGCCATTTCAGTTAGTAAAATTGGGCTTGCAAAAATTATTTCATACATATTATTTTATATCTGAATAACTAACAGATATTGCCACAGTAGCAATACCTGAAAAGCACATTTTCTACTTTGGATACTCCTAATTTTTCCGAATTAGCTGCAGACAGAAAAGTCAGCTTTTAGCAAGTTTTCCTTCTTTCAGACAACAAATTCCTAAAGGTCATAGTTGATATATTCTGCAGTGTTTGGTTAAGTTGTCAAGAATACAAAGTAGAATCTGATTTGCTCTTTCTTGATAATCCTAATGTAGTTAGGCATAATGCATGAATATGTAACAGTGTGCTTATGAAGGAAGTTGATGGGTTGAACGGAACTGAGAACTTCTCTAATTTCCTCTTCAGGCAGTGTTTTTCATAAATATTTCCAACACAAATGACCTCCTTCATTTGATAACTTTGGTGAAATTCTTGCCTACAATTTTAGTGAGAATGATATTAACAAACTTCCTAAAATGTTCTGGAATTTTCAGATACTTTTCAGTCTTGAAACTGCCATTCCAAGTTGTTGATATCTTTGACATTCATCAGAATTCATTTTTGGATTTTTTAAAAAAGTTGTAGTTCTGATTTGCAATAACCTATATAGCCTTGTGTGTTATTTTGTCATAATGAATAGTTTTATTTACATGCATTTATTAAGTATTTTATTTCTTTCAATTGATAACTTGAGATCTGTTTCCAATATTAATTTTATTTTTAAAATACCTATTTTTAACTTTCTATTCACTTTGTTACCCTGTTAGTCATCAAACCATCCCATTTTTGTTCTATTGCTCAGCTCCTTAAACATTAGGAAGGATCCATTCTCTCTTTTTCTCTTCCTTTTCCTCACCTCCCATGTTCAATTGATTCATAAAACCCATGCACGTTTTATTATTTTTTAATTTTCTTAATTCTTTATTAGTTTTAGGTGTACAAAACAATCTAATAGACATTTATACCCCTCACAAAGTGCTAACCCTCCTCCCCCAATCTACTACCCCTCTGACATGGTATAGAGCTTTTACAGTTCCACTCACTCTATTACTTATGCTGTACTCCACATCTTATGGGATATATATATATATATATATATATA
>NC_142517.1:36490000-36515000 GCF_057876585.1 Rhinolophus sinicus
TTGCTCCTTTTTAACGCTTACTATGACCCAATTTTCAATGCTTGGCTATCTAACTCTCTCTCCACCCCCAACTATCCCACCACTAAATTCATGAAATCTCTCAGAATCTGCATAAATGAATTAGAAAGTTTAGTCACACTTCTCAAGGGTGGCTTCAAAGTTTCTACATCAGAGGAGTTTATGAAATAAACCTGATTGAATAGGGAAGGGAGAGTGGTTTGAAGTTGGGTTTACACAGCACTTTGCATAAGAATAAGAAAATGTCAGTGGACTGTATCAAATAATTGGGTGAGGCGTGTGGGGATTGGTAAAGATTGTGGCTTAGGTGGGAGCGTTACCCGTACTTCTACTCTGCAATCACGTTTCCTCATCTCACACATACAATTAGGGTTTGCCTGTCTCTAATTAGCTGTGTATTTGAAAGACTACAATATTTTGAAATAGTTCTTCCTGATGAACAACTCTTAGAATATACAACCGTAATTTTTACTTCCCAAACAGAAAGATGTATACATAAGAACAATAGACTAGGCTCCTAGAAACTCAGATCCTATTCCTCATATTGCCGCTAATTAATGGGAAATTCCGAACGAGTCTTTTCATCTTTCTGGGAATCTATTTCCTCATCTGTAAAATTACTGAGTGCAGAGAGCCCCCAGGGTCCCTTCCCGCTCACATTCTATGAATCTATCAATGTCTGTGATTGTGGAAGTAGATTCCTAGAAAGAGTCACATCTATACAGCTTGCTTTGTGTCATAATCCACACAGTACCATGTGCATATAAATTCAAGAAGAGCCATTGAAGGCTTATGAGGATAGCATTTTTAGTTCACATTATGAAGTTGGCTTAGACAGGGTCAGTGAGAAGATGAAAAGTAGTAAAGTTTTTACTTTTTCCGAATACCTACCACAGGCTAGACTAACATTATATTATACATTTTACATCATTATCGCATTTAATCTACACACACACACAAACCAACTGTAGAACAGGTTAAAACCCATTCGACAGATAAGAAAACTAAGATTCAGAGAGCTTATGTGTCTAACCCATGGTCTCTCAGTAAACCCACTCAGTTTGGGCCGTGTCATAATGTTCCCATACCATTCTATTTCAATTTTGTTCTAAGAGTTCCATCACCTCCTATCATTTACAGTACCCAAACTATCAAAAGATAAATAAACATTAAAATTTGACAATAACTCCCATGTTCCTTTCTTTTTCAACAAGGGGCTATAGACTCCTAGGCTTTGCTTCATTCCTCTTGGAAGGATGACTCAGTTGCTTAAGAGCCAACTTCAGCTACTTCTCTAAATCAGGGTTTAGTCATGTTTTGTATGAAAGTTGAAGACTAACTTGTTAAAACATCATAAAGTTAGAGCAAAAGCTAGTCATCATTGATTATCTCACCAATTCACAAAGATCATTTTTGTAATACGTTATTACTATAAAATTTGCTTTTATTATTTTGATCAGCTTCTAAATGCAACATGTAAGACAAACAGAAATTGAAATATAAGCTACAATAAAATATATTCTTGACACGGTAACAATCTTGTCAGGAAGGGCAGGCTACTTATATCTCAAATACCTCAAACTAATTGCAAAACTACTTCATCATATGTAACCCAAAATAATTACTTTGGAGGACATTTCTACTTATGAATCCAGTTAAAAATTAGGATAAAAAACAAGCATTAAATATATATCTAGAGAGAGAGAGAGAGAGAGAGAGAGAGAGAGAGAGAGAGAGAGAGAGAAACATTTACATACCTATGTTATAATTTCTACAGAAGTGATGAAAAAGACATGTGGACATAGGTGAGCTTTCATATTGTTCTGTTTAATCGAATCACCACACCTAGAACTCTTCTTTATGGGAGTCCACTTCTTGATGATTAGCCAGAATGCTATGACATTGACAAGCAAAACCCAACTTGGGATCTACCCATTTATCGGTCTCAGAAATTGACCATGTTTGGGGAAAATCCAAGATTTGGAGACCTGCACCAACAGAGTTGTTAAAATCAAAGAGCGGGATATGGTGTGATTTCCATTGCTTCAGTCAGAGTCTGTGAAATGCCAATAGTCTGCATATCTTCAAAGAGCAGAATCTGTCTCCAAAAACCATACAAAATAGCCCACTACAAAGGAAAATCCTTCAAGATCTTTGCTATTGAACTGGGACCAGAAATTAGAGGAAAACCTCTGAAACAGTATAAAAATGACAGATATAAGAAGAGGCCGAGCATGCCACGAAATGAGAGACTTTTTGCTGACAGATGAGCACCTTTGAACTCTAACCTAATAAAAGAATTAGCACTCCCAATGTATAATCAGTACAGCAAGCAAAATATGTCAACACATGATAGGCAGGGTAATCAATCGACATGCAAGGTAGGAAACAGCCAGACTAAATAGCAACTCAGTCCCACTGAGCCAGACAGCCCTTTCCTGCTCCTTAAATTTCTCATACCGCAGGCACGAGAATTAATATGCAATAAAGGAAAACCCCTAACAAGTAAAACAACAGAGCAAGGCTTAAGAGTCCTCACTAAGAAGTGACCCAGGATCCCAAAATTGAGGGTCTTGATGTTTCCATGTTTCTTAGATGTATTCTAAGGGTCTTTCTCTAGTTAGATAATAGAAACTTTGAAATTATCAGCCACAGCCCTATTCTTTATTTTCCCTTCCCACGAAGATTTCAGAAATAATAAAAGGAGCAGGAGCTACGGACATAAACAGAGCTAGCTTTTGATCCTGGTTGGCTGTATGCTAACCACTGACCTCAAGCAAGTAGTTTAACCAGGTTGGGCCTCAGGTTTGTATTCATCTGTAAAAACAGAAGAAATACGCTTTACAAAGGGTTTTTATAATGATGAAAAGAAACAGAATAGGTAAAATGCCTGGTGTAATACCAAAAGTGGGTAGGCTTATGGTGGGCAATTCCAGTCTCCTCGTAACATGGTACTTTGACCCTGTGAGCCCTTAAAATATGTGGTGATACCCACATATATTAAATACACTCACAGACCAAAAAAGAATAGTGTGGTTTCAGACATGCATGGAGGGGGAGCAGGGGGAATAACCTAGGTTTGAATTTCCTATCTACCATATATTAGCTATGGGACAGTAGGAGAATCATCCAATCTCTCTGGGTCACAACCAACTCATTTGTAAAGTTGGACAAATAATATCTCGCCAACCTGTAGGTCCAAACTTACAGGAACGACTCACAGTTCCTTTCAGCTTTAGATTAATCACTGCAAATTATCTGTTGCTGATTTACCTTATCTCATGGCCTAACTTGATAAAATCAAAACGAAAGTGTTTCATTTTCCAAATCTATATCCCTTCAGGAATTCAGAAATGATCTTTTTTGTTGTTGTTTTATTTTATTTGTGTTTCCCATTAAAAAAAAAAAAAAAAAGGCACTAGTGTTCTCTGCACAAAACCTGTTAGCAGGTCTGCAGTATTTTCATGGTGTGGTTGGCATGGTTGTTGGTAGTAGCTGTTTTAAAAAGTCATCCTCTAGTTTCAAACCACAGGTGGGTATATTTTGTAACACCTTCCACCTGCGTTAAATTGAATAGCTGTGTGTGATGCAATATTTTATTTTTTACTTATCTCATTTTAAGTATGTTTACTTTCCAAAGAGATGCATTGCAATAACAGCTTTTTAATTACCCATTTTTAACCCTCATAACTGCACTCTCAGTACTATAACAGCTCTTTAAAAGGCAATTTTCTTCACTGACCATAGCAAATACCATTTGAATTAGCTAACAATTTCTCTTTAGATTCATGAGATAGAAGAGCATCCATCCCATCGCAGTTAAGCTCATGATTATAATTTTAAAACCACATGGAGGAAAGTAACATTAAGTCAGAGAAGTAGAAATATTGTGAGGTTTTCTAAATGACTGCTTAACCTTGTTCTTGTGAAAAGAAAATTCTCTTTTCTGATAAGACAAATTCAGACATTCTAGTTTTTATCATTCCTGATACTGTAGCTACAAAATAAAATCTGAGCCCTAATTTGCTTTAAAATTCAGAAACTGAAGAGCTTTCAGACAACAACAAGTCATTTTTCACGTTTATTTTCCATGCACATAGGACACACCACTCTCTGCCATCAACATGTCAGACAAAATCCAAAATGGCTTAGCACAAAAATTACCCAAAGAATGGACATCAGAAAAAGAGTTGTGACAAAACAACTACGCTAAAATAGTACTTTAACTTGAATTATATTTGCATTAATTTGTTTTCCTAATACTTGTGGAAACCTTTGTGGAGAAAAGAGTGAGCTTTTGTCTGGTAGTTTTTAAAATATCAAACGTTTGTCGTCCATCAGCTAACCCTTCTTGGATGTGACAGTGTGATAGAATAAAGGCCAACTTTTGTTTTGGAATCTCATTGACATGGCCTTTGGCAGCTTACTAGATCTGTTCTCATTTATTGTGTCTTTTGTACACTGATGCCTACTTATAAGGAAGGGCGATAAGAGAGGCCCATGACAATGTTTCAACTTTTCCCCCTAGACACTGAGACCCCGTGGTTTCTGTAACATAGAGCATGAATAATACTTGTTGTCAGAGAAGAGAAGTGCTGGACAAATAAGAAACATCCCTTGACACTTCTTGTCCACAGTTAAGAAGTTAAGTAAGTTGTGGAATTGTGCCTAGGAGTGAATAAATATCTCATCACAAACTAGATGGAACCAGTCCCATTTGTTGCACCCTCTCAAAACACAGCCTCCTTTTTCCTTAGATTATATTTGAATTATCTTAGCGTTCTTTAAATGCTTCCCATGAACTCATAGAATAGTCATTTCAGGACAAAATAATTGACAATGCAAAACATTGCCATATTTTATCTTATATTCTTTTGAGTTGTCCATTTATTAGCAAAAATTAAAGGACTTACCTGCCATCAACAAAAACGTGAAATGCTTAATTAACTTTTTGTTTAAATCAAATCAATGAGAGAAATGAATTGTAAGTATAGCTCCTACCCGTTCTCCTCTATTCACAATCTTGTCCATCTCTACATGAATATACAAGTACGTATATACACAGATGTGTCTGTATATGTGTATGTCACCATAGAAGCTCTATTTTCAATTGATAGTAACCTGGTAAATTTTCATTTCTATCCTTTACAAAAAAGTAGACAAAGGTGCTTTATTTTTTCAGGATGAAACTACTGAACTACATATGAGTCTCTGACAACTTTAGTAAGAGAAACTGGGTCATTTCCATTTTCATTTGCCAGAAGATACTAATGCCAGAAAAAAAAAAAAAATGTTCGGCAAAGCTCTTTTCTTTCTAAGCATTAAGAAAAAGATGGTCATAAAACCAAAAAGAAAGATACTGTTCTCCAAAGAACCCAGATCCCAAACTAACCACAAGTGGGAATGCTTATAAAATGACTGTCTTGCATTTCTCCCTGTTAGATATTTCATGCTATAGAAAATCTCTTTTGTAAAGAATATCGCTGTATCACAGATTCAGTACGACAGTTAAAACCCAAGGACAACGTGGCACTGTGACTGTCCCTCCTGACTATATGAAGAAGCTGTGGAGGAAGCGTAAGCCTGATTTCCTGACACCTACCCTGTGACAGGACTCCACTGTTCCAAATCACGTATTGTCACTGCAGATGGCATTTCTAATACAAGAACAATGCCTTCTGCTGAAGTTAAAGTACTAAAGTACCCAAAAGTTGCAAGGCCAGATGTGCCATCCGTACCTTACATAAATATTTATGCTACAAAATGTCTTTGGATTATTTTTGTTACAGTGATCTTACTCTTGAAAACCCATGCTGTTTTCCACGAAAAAGAAGATGATGTTCCCTGTGTTTGTCACTTAGCTTCTGTGACACTCCTTTGGCAATACCATGGGTATGCCAACAAAATAATACCAGACAAATGCTCCTGACAGCTGGGGTCTATCGGTTTTCACAGCAGGTTTCTTCCCCTGCAGCTGACGAGGAAAATAAACATCTTCCAAAGAAAATGAAGGCAAATGCCAAAATGTCTCATCGATTCCCAGTAAAAATCCCTTTTTAAATATTAATTATAATAATGTTTGACTTCGCTAGAAAGGCAAAAAGAAAAAGTTTGAGTCAAGTGTGAAGAACATTAGGAACATTAGCCTCTCCACAATGTGATGTCACTGAAATAGATGGGAACGTCTCTAATCTGCATTTGATTGCAAACCAACCCCTGGCTTTTTCAAAGGATTGGAACAACCTTGTAGTTTGGGTCAGAGATTTTTCTCTTTAAAAAGTTTCAACTGTTCTGTTCAGTGACCACTGAATTTCAGCTCCAAACATACTATCTACTGTTGAGCACTTGTTTTTTGTATTTTATTTGTGGTCAAGAAAACACCAGTGACTTTAAAACCTCTCTGCTTTGTTCAGATTATTTTAGAAAAGAAATAAAACCAGGTTACCTTTAAAATTATAGAGCTACAATGAAGTAACAGAAACAATAGCAGCCACAGAAAAAATTATTGACGACTCTGGGAAAAGTTGGTCCTGAGGTCAGCAGGGAATATGCCAAAGGTGATGGGTTCTAGGAAGCAGGCCAGAGACCCCATGGGGCTGGGAGGCCAACAGGAACCTGTGTTTGCCAAGCAGGGTTGAGATGCTGCTGCAGACCAGTAACACCTATACTCTCTATGGCAGGTGAAAAGAGACAATGGCAAAATAATTTGAGAGATCCTAATTCATCAGCAAGAAAAATAAAACAGGCTTTCTTCAACAGGGTTCAGATGACTGCTGAAAACAGTTAATTTGTGTGGGAACACTTCCCAATTCTGTTATTTGTTTTTTTAACCCTGCCACTTGTAAGCAGAAGACAGAAGCTAACCATGCATAGGCTATTTCTCAGTAAAGAATAACAATTATGTTGGGTGGGGAGGACACAAGTGAATGGACAGTGCGTATTTGCAGGGTGTTTTAAGTTACCACTACCTGAGGACAGGTGTGAGGATTCTGGGTTTAAACTTAAAGCACCACCAAGTGAATGCGAATAATTCAAAATGTCAGCATAGTATCCAAAAAGAGTTCGTTAAACCAGAGAGAGGCCACCTTGCACCAAAGGTGTTAAATTCAGGAACAGAAACATCCTTGTAATCACGCCTCTTTCCTCGTTAAGGCACGTGGGAATTGGCCCCAACTTTTTTAGTCACAACATATGCTTAAGGAAACAAAACCAAGAACCAAAAGTGACCCATGAAATCATCAGATTTAATCCTCCTCTTAACAACTGAAGGCTAACACAATAGCGCCAAATCAGGCATCAAATCCAGACCTTCTATCTCCCAAGCTCATGGTTCTTTCCACCAATCAGCTACTCCTAGGCAATTTCAGCAGTTGTTTCTGTCTTAGTGAGACTGATATCCTAGAAAGAGCTCTGGTCTGGGCAGCAGAGGACCTGGGTTCTGCAGGACGAGACCCACAATGGTCACATCTTTAACCACTCATGATAAGTGGTCTGGATGTTCTCCTTTTAATTCTAAGAATCCATGGGTCTGAAATCAAATTATGGAGAAAATGTCGAAAATAAGGAAACAGAAGAAACTGGGGCAGTGGCTTCTTCCTATCGGAGCAATTAAGTGACCAGCAAACACATTTCCTCATGGGATGCTGGGACTAGGGTAAGGCAGTGTCCTCCAAGGAAGCAATTACAGGTAGTGAAAAGAGAGAAGAGAGCCCCACTCCTTCAGTTCAACTATGAATCATTTTCAAAGAATAGCCTTGCCACGTGATTTCATTTTCAGTTCCAAATGTCTCTCAACAATGAAGAATTTGCAGCTTTACAAACCGAGCACGTAATTCCTAAGAACATGACATTTTAATGTAAGATAGTCACTAAAAAGGTCCATGAAGATGCTTTAACTGGAAAAGAACATGCATTTTGAAGCAAAATGGGTATGTATAGAGGAACCTTGAAGATAACTAAAATAAAGAATATTTCTTAAATGTTCCATTGAACACAGTTTTATGCATGGTGTTTTCATCTCCTGTAAAGGATCTTAACATTCCACAGGATAATATAGTAGGCAAATTTGGCAATGATGGCAGCATACAGTATTTTTCTTGTAACTACATCTCCTATGAAGTCACTGCACTGCAGTCATGACAAACTCCAGTCCTGCTGGAATGAGGTTCAGAGAACTCACTGACAGGCAATATATGGTCTAACAAGAAAAGGTCTATTATCTGTTACAACCAAGAAACACGGTTAGCTTTCTAGATTCTTCAGGGCTAAATTATTAAGTTCTGATGGCTTCTAAATGCTGATCAATTACTATGAATGATCTTCTTAAAATGCATTATCTTCTTCTCTCCTCATTTTTGTGAGCACAATTATTGTACCATGCTAGATTATCCCTGCTTCAGGACACCATTAAGAAATGTGGAGTTGTTTGCCTCTAATGAGGCAACAAATGAGAAATTTTAGATTGCTATCCTGTTTTAGATGGCGTGTCTGCCTTCTTTCCCTAGGTCCCTTGCCAGCCTCCTCTGCCAGTTTGTCAGTGATCCCTGGTCAACAGGTCTAATTCTTGCCATCTCTCTAGTACTTTTTACATAGTACCATGATTACTTCTCTGCTTCTTAAATTCTATCTTGCTTCTTGCTTTCCTTTGATCCCTTCCTTTCTTCCTGCCATCTACTTGCACTGCCCTGTTTTTATGGCCTATGCTAACAAGTGAGAATCCTTTCTTTTTGTTGGCAAACTAAACAATTACAGCATGTCTTTAAAAAAAAATTTCACTTCTTCCTTCTTTGTGTTTACAATTCTTCATCAATCATTTCCTTGGAAGATGTCACCACTCAGACTCAGAAATTCTCAGGTGTTCCTAAGTTAATTCTCCAGAGGGGAACCTGAGCAAGGAATAGGTGAATATGATTAAACTTGTCTTGTGTCTAACACCAATTAGCTACAATAATCCAAGGAAGAGTCTGAGCTTCTTTTTTTTTTTTTCTTTTTTTTAAATTTTATTTTATTAAATTTATTGGGGTGACAATTGTTAGTAAAATTACATAGATTTCAGATGTACAATTCTGTATTACATCATCTATAAATCCCATTGTGTGTTGTGATGGAAGGAGAACTGACTCTGGGTGAGTCTGAGCTTCTTAAGAAGAATAAGTATGCATTAAAGAACTGACAATTAACTTTATATAAAGAATCTTGACACTACTAAGAGGACAATAATGTGTGCCTCATATTATATTTTATATTGTGCAAACAAATAAAATTATGAGCTTTATTTTTTCTCTTTATATTGGTTCCTATTTTTTTAAAAAAGTGGTTGTTTTCTTAGTTACCAATGGAAGGTTTGTTTGTACAAATAAATGTTCCCAATAATACATCTGAAAGTCAGAGTTATAGCTGAGACTCAAATCTCTTCATTTGTTGCCTAAGATGCAGCATGTGACATTAGAATTTAACATGAGTTAATGTAATAATGAAGAGAAAAAAATACATTCTGAAAACAGAAAATGGACACCATGATCATTTATATTCCTGAATGGTGCCTAATATAATCAAAGCCCAAGTTGAGTGTCAAATATGAAAAAAATATAAATAATGCAACCGAGTTTATACCAAAAACACAATATTGTTCCCTAAGTAAAGGAAACCACAGAGAAAAGATTCTTTTTACAGGTATGACTTCAGATTTGTTTATTTCTTTTCCTTGATCTAACCCAAAAGATTTTCCCTAACATTCTACATCACATTCATTTGTCTCCTAAATTTATCTCATTTAAGGAAGTCAAAAAAGACAATTATTCTCACTTTTAAGGCCTAAGACACTAAAATCTCCAAAAAAAAAATCATCAGCCCTAAAAATTGAATTTGACCTTTTAGCAAAGATTCACCTACTCAGGCCCTCTAAATACATCAATGTGTATAAAATAAAACTTAAATCATATGACCTAGTGAAAATATATCAACTTAACAGTCAGAAAATCCTCACCTTAAATTCAACCTCTGTCATTCACAAGTATGCAACATTGAACAAGTTACTTAACCTCTCTGGGTTGTTATATATTTTTTAAAGATTTTAATTAAAATATAGCTAACATAATGAAATTATATTAGTTTCAGGTACACACCATAGTGATTCAATGTTTATATTCCTAAAGAAGTGATCACCGTAAGTCCAGCAACTGTCTGACACCGTACCACGCTACCACAATATTATTGACTATATTTCCCATGCTGTACATTACATCCCCATGACTTATTTTTGTTTTTATACCTGGAAATTTGAAACTTTTATTCCCATTCATCTTCCCCCACCCCCAACTTTTTTAATTTTTCAATTACAGTTGACATTCAATATTTTATATTAATTTCAAGTGTACAGCATAGTGGTTAGACATTTATATAATTTAAGAAATGATCCCCTGACTAGTCTAGTACCCACCTGGCATTACATATAAATAGTTTCATATTCCCTGTGCTTTACTTTACATCCCCATGACTATTTTGTAAATACCAATTTGTAGTTCTTAATGCCTTCACCTCTTTCACCCTGTCCCCCCAACTCCCCTTCCATCTATCACCCCAATAAATCTAGTACCCATCTGACACCATAGTTACTATAATATTATTGACTATATTCCTTATGCTATACCCTACATCCCCATGACTACTTTGTAACAACCAATTTGTACTTCTTAATCCCTTCACCTTTTTTCACCCACCTCCAAGCCCCCTCCCATCTGGCAAGCAAGTAATTTTATAATTGCTCTGTTTGTTCTGAAGTTTTCTGTATCTATCAGTTTATTTCTGCTTTGTTTATTTTGTTCTTAGATTCCACATATAAGTGAAATTACATTGCATCTGTCTTTCTCTGTCTGACATACTCCACTCAGCTCGATATCCTCCAGGTCCATCCATGCTACCCCAGATGGCAAGAACCCATTCCATTCGATGGCTGAGCAATATTCCATTATATACATGCACTACCTACTCTTTATCCATTCATCCATCAATGGACACCCAGGCTGTTTCCACATCTTGGACATTGTAAACAATACTGCAGTGAACATAAGGATGAACATTTTCCTCAAAGTAGCATTTTGGGTTTCTCCAGATAAATACCCTGAAGTGGGATTACTGGGTCCTTCTTTATCTCTTGTTATATTGCCATTGTTTCAAAGTATGTTTTTTCTGGTATAAGTACTGCTACTTCAGCTTTTTTTTTTTTCATGAAATATTTTTCTCCATCCCTTTTCTTTCAGTCTGTGCACTTCTTTTGCACAGTGAGTCCCTGTGCAAAAGAAGTGAGTCCCTTGTAAGCAGCATATGTAAGGGTCTTGTTTTCTTATGCATTCAGCCCCACCCTATTTTTGGTTGGAGCATTTAATTCATTTACATTGAAAGTAATTGTTGATAGATATGTAGTTATTGCCATTTTATTATTCATTTTATTTATTTATTTATTTATTTATTTATTTATTTATTTATTTTGTCTTGAAGTCCCTTTAAGATTCCTTCTAATTCTGATTTGGTGGTGATGAACTCTTTCAGCGTTTTCTTGTCTGGGAAGCTCTTTATCTGTCCTTCGATTCCAAATGATACCTTTGCAACTAGAGTAATCTTGATTGTAGGTCTTTGCTTTTCATCACTTTGAATATTTTGTGCCAATCCCTTATGTCCTGAAAAGTTTCACTTGAGAAATCAGCTGACAGTCTTATGGGAGGTCCCTTGTAGGCAACTAACTGCTTTTCTCTTGCTGTTTTTGATATTCTCTCTTTGTCTTTAACCTTTGGCATTTTAATTATAAAGTGTCTTGTTGTGGGTCTGTTTGGGTTCATCTTGTTTGGGACTCTCTGCACTTCCTGGGCTTGTATATTCATTTCCTTTGCCAGGTTAGGGAAGTTTACCATTATTATTTCTTCAAATAGGTTTTCAATTCCTTGCTCTCTCTCTTAGCCTTCTGGTTATCCCTATGATGCAAATGTTGGTATGCTTGATGTTGTCCTAAACTATTCTTGTTGCTCTACTGTTTGAGTGTTTTATGCTACCTTATGTTCTAAATCATTGATTCAATCCTCTGCTTCATCTAGTCTACTATTGATTCCTTCTTATGTATTCATCATTTCTAATTGGTCCTTTTTATGTTTTCTATCTCCATTTTTATGTTTCCTATCTCTTGAAATTCTCTCTGAGATCACCGATCATCCTTATAACCAGTATTTAGAGCACTGTGTCTGATAGATTGCTTGTCTCCATTCTGTTTAGTTCTTTTCCGGTAACTTTTATTTAGGACATGTTTCTTTGTCTCCCCACTTTGGCTGCCTCCCTGTGTTTGTTTCTGTGTATTAGGTAGGGCTGCTATGTCTCCCAGTCTTAGTAGAGTAGCCTTATGTAGAAGGTGTCCTGTGGGGCTCAGTGGCACCATCTTCCTAGTCACCTGAACCGGGTACTCCAGGTCTGTGTCCCTTGTGCATGTTGTGTGTGCCCTCCAATTGTAGTTGAGCCTTGGTTGCTGTTTGCACATTAATGGGAGGGGTTGTTGTGAGGACTGGCCATGACTACAGTGAAGGAGCTGTTGTGCAGAAGCTGATCCCTGGAGGACGATTTACTTTAGCAGGGCTCTGCTGCCTGCCCAGCTTGCCCTTGGGTGTGTTGTCCCTAAAAGTGGCCAGGTGATGCTCCAGCTGGGTCTGAATCTGGCCACCGGATATGCCAGCCCTGGAGCCTCCTGAGAGGGGCCTCACACAGGCCAAGTTCAGCTACAGCCAGTGCCCTGCCTGGGGCCACCTGACATGAACCACAAAGCAATCCATAGGTGGCCTCCACCTATGTTAGGCTTGGAGATGTTTTGAGAGGCCAAGCCACAAACTGACACTGGCCGCTGCTAGTGCCAAGCTTAGGGCTGTGCAACCAGAGTTACAAGACACACAAAAGCCGGATGCTGCTTGTTTGGGCTTTGTGAACCTTTGAGAGATTTTAGGAAAGTCCACAGCATAAACCAAGACAGGCCATTTATATGGAAAAGCCAGTGGAAGTGGCTTGGGTGGGTGGGCCCAAAAGTGGGGTGGGGTGGAGGTCTCAGGAAATCAGGGTGAACAGTGTCAGCCAGGTTGATGGATACTGAGACATGGCAGCCACCTGTGTCTGCATGTAGGGAGTGGGGAGGGCTCAACAAAAAAATAATGGCTTCTGCCAGCTCCGCCATCCGGGAGAAAGCTGTCCCTCTGGCACTCGCCCTGAAGCAGATGATTCCGTTCTTCCCTATATTTCCCTGGCATCTTTCAAACTGCTGCCCCAGTGCTGGAGCTCATAGCAAGCAAGTCCATCAGCAGGCAAGTTTGTATGTGGTCCCTTTAAAAGGATCCCCTGGATCTCATCTCACTCAGTCACATTTTCTGCTGGTTTTCACAGCCAGAAGTTATGGGGACTTCTCTCCCCAACATTGAAACCCTGGGCTGGGGAGCCGGGTGTGAGATTGGGCCCCCTTGCTCCTCCAGGGGGGACCTCCACAGCCGAGATATCCCTCCCAATTTTTAATGGTCACACGCAGCTGTGGGACCAGCCCATTCTGTGTCTCTGCCCCTTTTACCAGTCAAGGTGGCTTCTTCTGTATGTCGTCAGTTATAGGACTTCTGTTCAGCTAGACTTCAGGCAATTCTCAATGATAATTGTTTTGTAGTTTAGTTGTAATTTTGATATGGTCCTGAGAGGAGGTAAGCACAGCATACTCTGCCATCTTGACCATATCTTGAGGTTGGGGTTGCTATATTTTTATATGCAAAATAAAATACCACCAGTTTTGTTATAGAACTTAAAAATAAGAGGCTTGGCATGGAGCAGAGAAAGTACACAATAAATTATAACTATTATAATTTTTAAAACAGTGCTCTGGTAAATAAAGGAAATAATTGGGACCATAAATCTAGGATCTATACATTCTAACAGTTCTCAAACTGTTATGTGCATAGAAAGCATCTGAGATCATGTAAAAATTCAAGTTCCAATTCAATAGATCTGTGTGGATCTTGAGATTCTCCATTTCTAACAAGCTCCTAGGGGATTTTAATGTTGCTGGTCTGTGGACCACACTTTGAGTAGCAAGGCTCGCTATGAATATGGACACTATGAATCATTATACTCTCATTGATTCATAAAAGGCAGAAGTTTTTATAAAAACCTCATACCTGGAAGCACCAACAGGAAAAGGAAAACAGAAAAAGTCATCTTCCATAAACCAATTAACCTCTTTAGTTTTCAGGGAAGACAGGTTTGCCTAACGTTCCTTTCTATTAAAAAATGTTATGTTTCCTTAGAGCTCATAACCATATTTTCCTCAATTTCTAATTTTCTGATTATGTGTAAGGGGGAAACTTGGATGCCTGGGTGACATTTAGCAGTAGTGAAAAGGAAAGCTCATCCTATTTTAGAAAATGAACGTTACGGACTGAATGTTCCAACCCCTAATGTGATGCTATTTGGAGATGAAGCCTGTGGGAAGTAATTAGGTTTAAATGGGGTTATGAGAGTGATGCCCTCATGATAGAATTAATGCTCTTATAAGAAGAAGAAGAGACATGAGAGTTCCCTCTCTCTCTTCCCCACATGAGAATACAGCAAGAAGACAGTTGTCTGCAAACCAGAAAGAGAACTGTGATTCACCAGGACCTTACTGTGCTGACACCCAAATTTTGGACTTCTAAGCCTCTAGAGTTGTGATAAATGTCTGTTATTTAAGCCCCTTAGTCTATGGTATTTTGTTATAGCAGCCCCAGCTGACAAATACGATGAGGATACTATAGAAAAAATAATTGAAACTAATCATACAGATTCATTTTTGATGGGAATTCTTTGTAAAGTTCTTTGACATTAGTGAGAATTTTTTAGCATGATTCCTAATAAGATGCTTTAGCAGTAGATGGAACATGAGAGCGTCACCAACTATAACTCCATTATGTTTCAGGTGAGGAAGCTGAGGTCCAGAGGCAGCTCGTGACTTGTACCAGCTAACTAGTATCATCCAAGCCGAAACAAGGACTCGGTTTTCCTAAGTCCTATTCAATTTGCCTCCTAAGTTTTGACTACTTCTTTTCTGACATAGAATCCTCATTATGTTCAATAATTAAGTTATCGTTGATTACCAGGAGATAATATTTAACCCTGAATCAATGCCAAGCTGTGATATATGTATATATGTATATATATATACATATATATGTATATATAGAGAGAGAGATAAATATATATATGTATAAAATACACACACACACATATATATATATATATATATCTCACAGATGTGCCCCAAAGTAGTCAAATGATATTTACTTGGTTTCCAATGGTCCCAGAGATTTAGTCTAAGACACAAACAAGCCAAAAAAATGTACCTTTCTCCCTCTGCCAGAATTTATAGTCAAATGCTTAAAGCTTCCATTAAGTCCATGACATTTCATCATCTTCCCCACAGTCCTGTAGTTATTCCAATTGAAATAAAGAAAAACTCATTGTTCTGGGAGACTACCTCCTGTAGGACTGGCTCAAGAACTCCATTTCTGAGTCTGACCTTGAAAACTAAGACTAGCATCTTCAAGACTGCTGCGGTTTCGTCAAATTCCTACCATGCGAAGACCATGATGCTCCGGTTTAAAAGCTGAAAATAGCATCCTTTCAGTGGCTCAGCTAAACTTTCCATATGATTTTATGGCAGTAAAACTTCAGGATGGTTTTCAAAATCTTTCTGATCTGACTAGTGGTACATTTCTCTAAGGGTACTCATACCACAACTTCCAGAACAAGTTGGCGGTCAATCTCCAGTTAGTCTAAAAAAAAATTCACGGCTCATGACCCCTCTGATCAGAGACCTCGAAGACGCAATTGTACAAACCTCCATCTTCACCATGATGTGAAAGAAGACGGTTGTTCTGAAGGGTACACAATGTGAAACATGACTGGCAAGTTTTCTCCATAAACAGAACAAATCTATCCCTCACAGAGCTGCCTTTATTTGAGCAAGACATTTGCAAAGCTTAGCGTCTCCTTGAATCTATTAGAAACCCTTCCCTGAGTGAGGAAACAGACATTGTAAATGAACCATGACTCAGAAACCCCCTTGTACCAGAAAATATTCTACAGATTCCAAAGGCATTTTATGTTCTATTTTCCTGACATACTAGTTCTAACTATCTGATTCATTTATTTTTTGTTTAATGTTTTAACCAGTTTCTGTAGATTATTGCAGTCAAACAAGTGATTTCTTTCAGGGTTAGTTTTTTTTTCTCCTTCTAACTTTGGAAGAGTTTCAGATTCAGTTCAAGGAAAGGCTCTGTTATATACTACAGAAACACCCAATACCATATATTCAGCTGAGCTACAATAAGAAAAGCCAGACCCTGAGGTCCCAAGCTAAACAGAGGGAAAGGAGGAAAATTAAAATTTAGTGTTCATTTGCAGAAACTTCCTACTTGCATACACCCCAGATAACCAGTTGGAATCAATGAAAATTTATAAGCTTACAGAAAAAAAATCTAATTCTCCTGCCTCAGAGGACCTTGCAGCACTTTTGATTTTTTATGTCCTACACAGACGACTTCAACAGCATCAGAATAAGCCATTAATTAAGAGAGAAGAAATGTACATGTTCATGCTATTTCTAGAAGAAAATAGAACTATCAGAACTATGAATCACAAATTCAAGTTGCCCATGCACATGACCTGTACTTAACATACGGTTATGCTCTCAAATTCTGTCCAAGTATGGCCCATAGTTGTTAACGAGAATCAATTTTTTAAAATGATTAAGATTTTGATCTAGAAATTCTATTTTGAGAAACAAGATTGTGCATGAAAATGTATCTAATAAAGAAACAACTATACAGAATATTTGTTGAGCGTTGATTATGAAGAAGGCATTATCTTATGACTTTATAGCCAGTCTCTCAACACAACCCTATGAGGTTTGTCCTGTCACTATAGCCACCTTAAAGCTGAGGAAATGGAGTTTTTGAAAAAGTACCTTGGTCAATCAGTGATCGACGGAGCATATTTGAAAGCTCACATTCAAATCACTACACTGCACCGTGCGTGAGTGTTACAGCATTCTTTATAATAATGAAAAATCTTAGCAATCAAATGGCCAACAATAGAAGCTTTGGGAAAATAAACACAATGGAATTCAATGCAGCCATATGTTGACGAAGAATAGTATTACACATTATAAGAAAATATCCATAACAGATTGAATGAAAAAATAAAGCAGGTTTTCAAAACAGATGGCATGAAATGATGCACTTTCGGGGACATAAGATCTATACAGAGGAAAATAGATGAACAGATAAATACCCAAAATGTTGAAAGTGGTTATCTCTCAGAATAAGTTTATGCGTAACGTTTTTCTTTACTATTCTCTTGTATTTTAACAACAGTCTACATGCAAAAGGACAAGAACCATGATTTCATTCGTATGTCAGATATAAAAAAAAAAGCAATGAATGAACAAACAAAACAAACAAACTCATAGACACAGATAACAACATGGTGGTTACCTGAGGGGAAAAGGACGGTGGGGCGAGGTTGAAGAAGTTAAAGGTGGTAAAATATATGGTGACAGAAGGAGATCAGACTTTGAGTGATGAGCTCATAATGCAATATACAGATGATGTATTATAGAATTGCACACTTGAAACTTGTATGATGTTATTAACCAATGACTCCCCAATAAATTAAAAAACAATAGTCTGTAATAAATAACACAGAAATACTTTTCCATTTGAAAAAATTAGTTAATAAAATGGCAGCCATTACCTACTAAACCCACCCCAAATAGCTCTAACACAAAATTATAATTTTGACTGAGTCTGTTCCATCCATTGTAACACAGATTTTTCCAAAAGCCCATGTGAAAACTTCAGCTAAAAGATTTTAATGGACTTATAGAAAGAAGTCATCAGCATTTTTATGATGATTCTGCCAGGTACAAGTGCATGTTCCTTGGAGATACAATTTTATGTGAAAGTTATTTAATGTCTTGAGTCACAGCCCAAGCTCAAACTGTCAGCACAACTTCAAGACAGTGGACACCTAGACAGCAAGAAGGAACTTTGGATGCTCAGGCCCGTCACTGGGACACTGGTAAATGACATCACTGTGCTCACGGCAGATGCCTAAAGTTTCCAGACATGGTGGTAAATTAATGTTCACCCTCCACCCTTCTCAGTTAACTCATGCTGAAAAGTGTTTTTCACCTTTTGAAATCCATCTGATTTGAAGTAAATGAATAGTTTTCTGCACTAATAGCATGAAACATATGAGATCCAGTTTATAGCAGTCACAAGTTTAGTAATTACCGAAGTAAAAGGGCTAGAAGAGTAATTACAGCTAATATGAGATTAATTGAGCTGTACATGGAACAGAGAAAATTGTGCAATACAGTCCTGAAAATCCCTCTTCCAAATACGAAACCATAAAATGTTGATGTCATGTAGCCTTCTAGTTAGTAACATAAGGCAAGTGAAGAATGTGGAGGAAGAGACTGGTATTTAATGAATATCTATGGTGTGCCAGACACTATATATAAATTACATCTTCATGAAAACCCTACTTGGTAAAAAATTAATCAACCCTCAATTTGTTGATGAGGACATTGGGAACCAGAGAGATCTATACTCAGTGCCTATATTCTTTCCACCAGGCCACATTTCTTCCATAATAAGCATGCATACACAACAGAGAGCTTTTCACGGTGTGAACGCTTTTTTTTTTTAATTAAAGTTTATTGGGGGTGACAATTGTTAGTAAAGTTATATAGATTTCAGGTGTACAATTCTGTAATACATCATCTATAAATCCCATTGTGTGTTCACCACCCAGAGTCAGTTCTCCTTCCATCACCATATATTTGATCCCCTTTACCCTCATCTACCACCCCCCTCCCCCCTTATCCTCTGATAATCACTAAACTATTGTCTGTGTCTATGAGTTTTTGTTTGTCTTGTTCTTTTGTTGTTTTTGGTATATACCACATATCAGTGAAATCATATGGTTCTCTGCTTTTTATTTCACTTAGCATTATAATCTCAAGATCCATCCATGTTGTCACAAATGGTCCTATTTCATCTTTTCTTATCGCCATTCCATTGTGTATATAACCACAACTTCTTTATCCATTCATCTATCAAAGGACATTTTGGTTGTTTCCATGTCTTGGCCACCATAAATAAAGCTGCAAAGAACATTGGAGCACACGTGTCTTTATGTGAACACTTTTTTGAGTCTCTTCTAACTTCTTAATATTTTCTCATTATTTGCTTTTCTTCAGATGTTACAGAAATGCATATATATCTATATACATACTTTTAAACTTTTCAGCTTTTCTTTTTAAATCAAAATCGTGATGTTTAAATATGTTCTTTCATTTAAAGTCACAGACCTATGCTAGTCTCTATTTTATTTATCAAATGATATTCTTTTTAGTTCTTAATGCAGTATAATAACGGTTTTGTATTTTGTTATGATAAAAGCTTTTCACTTCATTAGATGGGTCCAGGTAGCTAAAAATGTCAAAGAAAAAAGTGTCATCATATATACTACAGGAAAGTAGCAAAAAAGAATTTTCACACCTTTATTCTCAGTCTAAAAGAAAAGGAAAACTTCACAGCTATTTAAAAGAAATTCATTATCTTTGTTGACTATAAACAGTGATAGAGCTGAATCTTGTCAATTTAGACATTGAAAGGATGGCAACCTTGTAATGAACAAAGAATTGTGGTGAGCTTGACAGAGTTAAGCTAACAGACGTCTTAATTCTGATGTGAGTAAAACTCACTGAGAAGTTATTTGCAACAACATCTTGAACAGAAGATGGAACAGCCAAGAAGAGACTATTTATTAAAATAAAAAGCATCATATCACAGAAAGGAATTTGGAGAGTATCACTATCTTTTCTACCCTTGTAACTCCTTTTCAGGGCAAAATATATATGTTTGAAAGGTATTTAATGTGGCAACTAAAGACAGAAAGAAATCCATGAAGAGGTGAATCAAATTGTTATGGGCTGAATTGTGCCCCCCCCCCCCAAAATTCATATGTTGAAGTTCAAACCTCCAGTACCTCAGAAAATGACTATTTAAAGAATAGGATCTTTAAAGAAGTAATTAAGTTAAAGATTAGTTCACTGAAGTGAGCCCTAATCCAATATATCCTTTCAAGAAGAGGAGATTAGAACACAGACAGTAGCGTGCACTGTGAAAAGACCACATGAGGATACAGCAAGCAGGCGACTAGCTATCTGCAAGCAAGAAGAGAGACCTCAGAAGAAACCAAATCTGTCAGCACCTTGATCTTGGACTTCTGGCATCCAGAACTGTGAGAAAATCAATTTCTGTTGTTTAAGCCACCAAGTCTGTGGTTATTTTATTATGGCGGCCCTAGCAAATTAATACACAACAAATCTTGCAAATTAGTTAGAGAAGAATATGCTGATAAGATAGTAGTAGCTGCATTGCACTTGTTTTGTATTTGCAAAATATTTTTTACCTCAAATTGTTTTTTACAAAAAAACTCTGAAGGCTTTTATCTATTTTTCCAGACCAACAAACTCAAGAAAGCAATGTGAGGTTTTGTGGTGAATGGGCACTAAAACCAAAGGCAAAAACCACGGGTCTGAGTTTTCACTGGGCCATCATCTGGAAAGCTCTGGGCCAGGTACTGGGAGGGGATGAAGGTAAAGAGAAGGTGCAAGGAAAATGAAGACATATCCTGCCCTCAAGAAGCTCAGAGTCCAGGGAAGAGACAGACACTTGGATAACTATCAAAGAAAGCCAAAAGTTGAAGTACATGGTATAAACAAAGAGACATGGAAATAACAGGCAGATTGTAATTAACTCCAACTCAGGCTATCCAAAAGGTATCATAATCTGTAAATTAAAGATGGGCCAACTCTAATGTCCCTTGTAAGTGCAAAATTCTATGATTCAGAAATCCCTCTCCTGTAAATGACTTTGGTGGTTAATAACGGTCAGAATGAGAACTCAAAACACTTGATGGGATATGCTGTGTATAAGCTTTTCCTGATATTCCAGCTGCAAGATACCGAAACTGCTAGGAAAGGTCAATCAAGCCTGTTATCAAACCACTGTGTGTGAGTGTCTGTCTGCCTGTCTGTCAATGGGGACCTCAATGGGGATGTGGAGAAGATTCGGTTTTTATAATTAAAATAATTTTGCAGTGAAAGCAATAAACCACATTAATTTAGATTTAGTATAAGGAGTGAATGCAACCTCAAATTACGTTCCTAAGGGGAAGGAATGCATTTATCTCATTCTCCATCACAAGTTCAGAGCCTAATACCATATCAGCACATGGCACATATTCAACAAATATTTTTTGCATGAATGGATAAACAAGTTTTCTATCAGATGATATATAAAATTTATGGGGAGAAAACATCTTGATAATTCAGCTCTAGAAATATCCTAACTTATACATGTCCAGCAGCTGGATGAATGTTTTAGTAAGCAGGTTGAATGGTTTTAACATTAGAACATCTGGGTTCACAGGCCCTTCTATACTCAGTAGTTGTGCAACCTGCACAACATCTCTCAGTTCCCCCATCATTATTGGTCCAGTGGGGTCAATGATACCAACACTTCTCTATATCAATGGATTGTTGTGAAGATCAAGTAAGATAATGCACATGAAAATTCCTTGAAAACAAGGAGAGAGGAATGATACAAATGTATAATTAGGTGTCTGTATGTTGCAAAGAGTCCCTCTGTCTCTCTTGCAGTTCAAAGTTCAGAGATATGGCTTAACTTGTACTTTAGACTCTTCACAAGGGCACTTAACTGTAAAAGAAAAAAATAAACTTTGAAAAATAAGAATGGCATGAGTTTGGAGAAGTCAGAAGTGGCAAAGTCTGTTGATGCCAGCCCCAGCAAGACTCTACTTTGTACAATAAGTCCATCCCATTGGGAGAACTGACCAAAAGTAATGTTTTTCAATAAATCCTTATTTCCAATATTCTAGATGGCTTCTGGCAGAAAATGCTATATAGCTATAAAACACAATTCTTCATCAGGCCATTTTAAGACTTTTGCCTGTCCTAGCTACTTAGTTTTGGAAGCTGCATCCTACATTATACCAAAAATTAAAATGTACCCACATCCCATATTCAGTATAACTCAAACACAACTCTAGATGAGTTGAATTATAGTTGGCCGGCTGATATAGTACCATATTGATAAATGTTTATTAATTTTCATTTTACCATTTTCATTCATATTTTGCAGCCAGTAATTCTGTTCAAGTCACATGAAATTTGAGTAGACCCTTGAAAAAATAGCAGCACTCATGCTCTAGTCCCATAGTGGTAACAGATAAAGGAGCCCCATCCTTCATAATTGTCCAATTAGTCACTTTGTATACTTGCACTGGATTTTGAAAAAGAAGAAAAAGTCCTCACTCACTGTTTCCTAGTAATCTTTGTCCACAAGTCTATTTTCCCCACCTGCTATGTTTGCCAAAGACTGGTCATTTGTTACCTGCTAGTTCCAATTGATTTCCTTTGCCTTTACCTCCTTTAGCCATGAGAGCAAAGAACAGACTGTACGATTTATACCAGCCATCTAGTACCAATCATTAGATAACAAGACCCTTTACTGAAAGCATTTAGAGTAAAACAATACTTTAAGTTTACCTTTGCTTTCATTTCCTTCTTTATTACACTAGGTTCAAAGTGAGGCCAAAAATGGTATCACAAGGCCTATTTAGACACCCAAACAAAGAATGCCAAGTCATTCTAAAGAAATCCCTTGGCTCCAATAGAATTTTACACATTTTCAAGTGCAAGTTTCCAATAACCTCTGGGGGCTTGGTTTTCCCTTGTTTGTTTTAGTCACTGTCCTTATATATAAGGGGAAATGAGTCACATTAAATTATGCTCCAACAAATGTCCTATAAAGCCATATCTAAGCCATCCTGTTTGCTAATAAAAAGATAAGATTTGTCCTCTGAAAGAAGCAGGGTTGGACTACACCAAACTGTTTATAGCAGAGTTAGACAAACCCAAACTCGTTAGCTGTTTGGGGGAATCTGAACTGTGGCTTTTCTTCAAGTGGGAGGGATAGGAAGGGAGTAGCAGGGATCTGTCAGTCTTGGAAACTCAGGCTTGTGGCAAGGATTCTGGGAACTTCCTGCAGTTACTAAAAGGCTGCAATGCCTTGCATAAATGTCTTGATAATTATTTTCTAAAGTTGGCACTGTCTACTGGCTTACCATTGCTTGTAGAACATTATCAAGACCCGTGCCTTCCAGAATAATAGAATTCTAAGATCCACACAGAAGAAATAAAGGTTTCTACCACCAAATGCGGAGGGGAAAGTCCATATTCCAAACTTTGAGCTCAAGTTGACTTCAATTTGTAGCCCCCAAACAGATTTCCTGATTTACTCACCTGATTAGACTCAAAGTCACACAAACTAATTCTAATATTTGCCAAGGTAAATACAATTAGGTGGAATGGGCTGCCACAAATCCTAAAGCCAAACACACATGGTTTTGAGATATTCAGAATATCCTATTTGGAGTTCTCTGTTCATTAGCATGGATTCGTGCATATTTATATAAATGTCTATAAGGGTCAAGCCTAAAATGTAAATGAAGTGTAAGACAAAATTGGATAGTAGAGACAGAAGGACTAGAGAGACTATCTACGAGAGACAGCTACTACTCAGCCATGCTAATTGTTGTCGTGTAGAACACTGTCCCAGCATGCCCAATAAGTCTGATACTTCAAGAGAAGCCAGAAATTTGGAATTTTGTGTGAGGTTTCTCAGTTTTGTTTTGTTTTTTTACACATTGTGTTACCCTAACCTACATGTGTCTGCAAGTCACAAGTAGCTTTTGAGAGCTGGTATGAATCCTAATTAATTCTGCCATTTTGGCATAAATGACAGTAATACCACTGTCATTCTTTTGTTTTCATTATTTTATTTAGCCTTAGCAGATCTCAAAACATTACTCAAGAATATCCAACAACAAGGAGGTGTAGGAGTGGAAAAATATCTATGAAACAGCAAAGCAGATGTCAAAGTTTCTGTTCTCTCTCTCTCTCTCTCTCTCTCTCTCTCTCTCTCTCTCTCTCTCTCTCTCTCCATTAAAAATTACCAGAAAAACTTTAAACTATGAAAGTTCATCATACGGATAAATTATCCCAACCTTATAGATTATAAAAAGTCCTGTTAAGTGATGCATCTATTTCATCTATTTTCTTTACTATTGAATTTTAAAATGTGTGCACAGTGAGGTGACCTTTATATCAAAGACTACAAACAGTGTTTAAAGATACGTAGCACCTTCTTAAAGAAACACGCATTCTTATAAGCACAGTTAAAAGGAGAAAGGTTAAAGGCTACATTAGATTGTTCTATTCTGTGCCAAGATTCTGCTCCAGCTGCAACTAAATAGTGGTTCTCAGGCTTAATTAAATAAAGACCCGTGTAAATTCTAACTGTTTACTATGTGATTAGAACTTCTCTGGGCAACAAGCTCATATTTGATTTCCTTGTTGTCTGCACTTGCCCAAACCCTTTACCCACCAGGTATGTACTGAAGCTGTGTAAACTCAACATTTTTCTTTTGGAATCAAGGGTAAGATATAAAAGTTTATAGAAACAGTGAAACCCAATTGCAGAAAATTCATTTTATGTGAATGAGAAAAAAAATAGTCTATATAATTACAACCAATGTTGTCGTGATGAAATTTCTGCCAATAACATTGAGAGCAGTAGTTCTTAACCTTTGTATAAGAGTCGTCTGGGGTGCTTGTTAAAAATTCAAATACCCAGGCCCCATCCCCAGAAGTTCACTGTGACTGTGGGTGAGACCTCCCAAGTGATTTGAATGCTGGTGATTCAAGGACCATATTTGGAAAAGTGCCAATCTAGAGAAAAATCCTACTTCCAAGCTAAACATAGGAAAACTATTATCTGAATTC
>NC_142517.1:36517500-36550000 GCF_057876585.1 Rhinolophus sinicus
AATTATGTGTTTACCAACTGAATTGGATAAACAAATAACATTGAAAAAAATATTGTGGATAAGGAACATCAAGAATTTTCAGCAATTTTTTTATTCTCAAAAAAACTTTTACTTTATGTTTTGACTAAAGAGTCCAAATCAATTCAACTAAAATACTTGAGTTTGAATTACATAAGATTATTTTATTATTCATTAGAAAGAATATTTTAAAGCATAATTATCTTTCTGGAACCATGGAGAAGATAAAAGATAAAATCATATAAAATTAGTTTGCTTTAGCAGAAGAAATTTTAGAAAAATTTTGAAAGTTCCATGAGTAAAATAAAAACTTTTAAAGAACCAATCATTTTTAGATTCCATTTTACCATTTGCACCACTCTATGAACTAGATCTCATTATTTCCTCATCTGCCAGATGAGGAAACCAAAGCTTAAAATATTATTAAAGTAGTCTTCCCTAATGTTACAAATCTAATTAAGAGGCAGAGAATGCCAGGTCTTCTGGCATCAAATCCAGTTCTCTTGCCAATAAACTAAGCTGTGTCTCAAATAGTTTCAAATACAAGGAAAATACTTTGGTTAACACAGAATCAATCTATGAAATTGGGTCTCTGATAAAGCCTACTTTCTATCCAGGCAGTCATACTCTTAAAAGTTATGGGTGACATCCAAATACTAACTTCTTTGCAATTATTAGTTATAGAAAAGAGAAAAGTTTAGGAAACTCATGTCAGATCTACTGATAGAATATCAAAGATTAGTGAACAAAATGCTCATGGAAGCACCTTCTTTAGTAACCACACAGGTTCAAATTACAGGTCTATCCATTTAACAGAATCAAGCTTTCTGGAACATTATTCCTGGAGACAAAAACCTTCTTTATATAATTCCCTCTTCTCCCCCTGCAACCCCCAGCAAATAAGAGTAAAGGTATTCTTGAGTTAAAGGAAAATGAAAAGTATAGATTTACAGAGAAATCTGTTTTCATTTGGCATTTTTCCTTCTCCCCAGGCACTAAAAGGAGATCCATTATAATCTCAGAGTAGAGTTCAACACTCATGAGATTGGAACTTTTCTCTAAAAACAATTGAAAAATTATTTTTGAATGGTTAGACCACACTTCCTAAGATTTCAGCGAGCTTAATTGCAACGTCACATATAGAGTGACAAGAAATGCATAACCATCTTATCCTCCTAAAATGTATCAAGTGATGTGTTTTTCATTCAATGGCTCCAGGAAGGCACAGGACACAACTAATTGCTAATATTTATCAAGCATTTACCATAAGAGAAACACTAGTTTTCGCACTTTGCTTACATTAGCCCATTTAATCTTCATAATAGCTCATGAGATAAATATTACTGTTATCCACATTTTATAGGTAAAGAAACTGAGCCAGAGATGTTAAGTAAATTAATACGTGATGAAAAGTCCATGATTCAAACCCAGAAAATCTAGCTCGAGAGCCATACACTTTATCCCTAAACTATATACCTTCTGACTCTGCATTTCACCCTGTAAGAGCTTCCCAAATATCGGGTAACAGTAAGAATAGTTTTTTAAAAGATACAATCCTAAATCACAAGTATTCAACTTCCTGAGTCAAAAATTGACATTGAAACATTTTTAATTGCACCAGCAGATCCTGAGACAAGGATTTGAAAGCAAGTAGTGTCAGGAAACCCAGGTAGGGGATTAGAAAGAGAGATAGAGAAGAACCAGAAATCAATAAAGGGTGTGTTGTGAAGTGAATTACCACTGAGAACTCAGGAAAACAGTGTAGATCAGCAAAGCTGAGTTGAGGGAGCTGGGGTTTTAACCACTAATTCCCATCAGTCATATGTTGAGAGCTGATCTCAGGGGATGTAATTCCTTGAACTTCTGACCTGCCCACACTCAAGCCCAGCCAACTCAGGCAAACCATTCGGAAGTCACGGTTGGCATACACAAAAATGGTGAGGGGATATGGATGGGACACTGGCCGGCGGTAGTGCTGGCTACAACCAGCATATGAAAAAGAGATGTTTCAGGTACTGCCTGGTTTTCTTGTTCTAATAATGCAGAATCTGATCCTGTAATTAAAAACCACATGTTCTTGGCAAATGAAATATTTTTAATTAAATTTATTGGGGTAATATTGGTTATTATATAGCTTTCAAATATACAATTTTACAATTCATCCTCTGTATATTGTATTGTCTGCTCACCACCCTAAGTCACATCTCCTTCTGTCACCATATATTTGACCCCCTCTACACTTTTCTACCTATTAATCCTCTGTTCATATTATTTACTAATTCATTGTTTTTCAACCAAAATTTATTATGATCTTGAATCTAGGTTCGGTGCTGGGGGCAGAGATTAAAACATCAATTAAAAACAATGTCAAACAAGACATATAAATTACTAGCCATAAAAACAAAGACTGATAAAATTGACTACATTAAAAGTAAGACTTTCCGTTCATTTAGAGAAAGCATAAAAAAAAAAAAAAAGAAAGGAAAGCTACATATGAGGGGAAGATATTTGAAAAACATATCATTAACCAAGAACTAGTATCCAGAATATAAAAACAACTTCTAAAATAAATAACCCTGAACAAAAACCCAATGGAAAGATAGGTCATTGACATGAACAGAATTTCATTAAATAGAAAACACAAAAGAAACTCTATTCCTTTTAGTTATCAGAAAAATACCAAGTAAGGCAATAATGAAATAGTATTTTACACGTCCTAAGTAGGCAAATAGGATAACAGCAGTGGTGTAAGTATGTGAGGTGTGCAGGAGCTCTCATACATTGCTGGTGAGTGTGTAAATTGGCACAGCTACCTTTACAACCAATATTGTACTATCTCCCCTGACATAGCAATTCCACTCCTAAATACATATGTTGGAGAAACTCTTATATATACATACAGGATGACATGTTTGAGACTGTTCGTGTCAGCAGTGCTTATATCAAAAAACTGCAAACCGAAAGGCCCATACTCAAGAGAATGAATAAATACATTGTGGTATAGTTCTATAAAATAGCATACAACGTGAAAATGAGCAACATGGATGAATCTTAGAAACAAAATATTGCATGAAGAAACGCAAGACCCAGAAGATTATTTTCTTTAACGCAAAACCAAGCAAAGCCAAACAATATATTGTTTGGCAATATGTATATAAGCAATAAAGCCATTTTTAAGTTGAGGAATGATAAAGGTAATGTTCAGGAGAGCGGTTACCTCTAGAGTGAAGCAGGAGAATGGGATAGTGAAGATGCGTGTGAGGAGATACAATAATCCATTCACGTTCCACTTCTTCAGTTAAGCGGTTAGTTTACAGGTGTTCATTTCATTTTTATACTCTACCCTGTTTCCCCGAAAACAAGAACTACCCGGACAATCAGCTCTAATGTGTCTTTTGGAGCAAAAATTAATATAAGACCCAGTCTTACAGTATAGTAAAATAAGACTGGGTCTTATATTAATTTTTGCTCTAAAAGACGCATTAGAGCTGATTGTCCGGCTAGGTCTTATTTTCGGGGAAACACGGTATTACTTATGCATGTTACATATATTATGTTCTATATATTCTTTTAGATGTATCAAGTACTACATAGAAAGAATACTAATGAAGAAAATAAGCCTTGACCTTACATAGCTTACAATCCTGTGGGGACAGCTTCTAGCTCAAATGTTAAGTGCTTTAATAGGAAGGTGAATCCCAATAGAGGGAGTGAGGAGTCCCTCTAAAAAGGGTGCATGGAGGAAGCCTTGAAAAATGAGTATGATTTGCCAAGTGGAGGTCAAGAAAAGCATTCCAGACAGGGAAAACCAAATGAGCAAAGAACTGAACGAAGACTGAAGTCTGCTGGCATTTAAGATGCTAGAATAGGGTGGGGTGAGGAGGGAGGAGAGTGTGAGGGAGATGACACCTTTCCAAATAGTTTCCTATTGAGTGAATGACAATATTTGGATGATTTTATGGCAAGGTACAATTTTCACTCTTTTAACAGGATCTGTTATCATTGCTCATCTTTTCAGAAATGAACCACATGTCCTCCAAAATTCCTGAAGGAAAAATCACTTCTGTTTCCCCCTTCAGACTGGTGGTGTTGGGAGAGGGAGATGAGAAGTTAAGCACATCTAGCTCCTTCTCTCTGCCAGTTTAGACAGCTTACCCTAGACCTAAGGTCAAGTTATCACCTCTGGATTTGTAGAGAAATTAATGTTAGGTGGTCTACCAAGGATTAAATGCCAGGATCATTGAGAAAATTTCATCCCATTAAAGGCACAGAGGCCAGGCAATCCATCTATTTGTGGAGCTGACTATGCCTTAGGTGCACAAGTAATTTCCCAAATAGTTCAAATAGCCTAGAGGAGCAGAGACTGCACTGACAAGAGGAATACAGACCACAACGAGTCCAATCCTACTGGAGCTTGCCCTGTGAGGCCTGCGTGGACTCATGTGCAGGGTGGAAAGTGGCGCCGCATTTCCTAAGCCAGCTGGCCTAACAGTCTAGCCTGGCACAGAATCTGCAGCTCTCTAGGAGAAATTCAAGCCCTGCGTGCCCTGGACGTAACCTTCATCTCTGAAGAAGCATAATTAGTATGTTCACATTTCTATACTGTATAACAAAGATTTTGAAACAAATAAAAATTTATGCAATGGTAATAAAATCCATCACTGAGTAATATTTCCAATGTTTATGGTAAAATAACTGAAATTTACTAAGGATACATAAAATCAACACTGTTCTGTCTTCTATTGGCCTTTCTATTTTTTGATAGATTGAATTCTTGGGTTTGGTGAAATGGACATATGCTTACCCTGAATATAACATTGGTCAGATGGAGCAGTGTCTTTATGGCCCTAGTAGATTTCTTCATATTACAATCATTTGAGTGGAGGTCTGTATTTTTTTTTCAACACTCCCCACAGGACTTACATAGTCCAGCACCCTGCATTCAACAGGTACTCAGTAATTATGCTGAATTTAAATGAGTAAACCTCTCGAAAGAGGACATATTCACATAGTGTCAAAAAACAACTATTCACAATAAGTTTGTAAACATTGTTTTCCTATCCATATTTGAAAGTATTTACCAGAACTGGGATTTCTATCTTTCCCATCTGCTTTGGAATTTCTTGATGTCCCATGGAAAAGAATAAATTGCAAATGGAAATTCCACCCGGTCTCTTCCCTGTGAGCAAGCTCCTTGAGTCTCTTCCAAACAGCTAACATCAAAGGCTCCATTTATGCAGCCCACATTAGGTCCTTCCAGCTCACTCATGCGGTTGTCAAATATTTGTTGAGTACCTAGTCTGTGCAAGGCAGTATACTATTTTCTATGGCTGGAAGGAAAGGGGGTAGAAGTATAGCCTCAATTCCTCCCCCCAAATTAACACTGCAATCTGAGCAATAGATTTGCCTTCAGTAATCATGTTTTTATATTGTTATATCTTTTCCCACCTTAGCTGACGAGCACAGTGGTAAGACCCAGAGACACACAAAAAAAAAAACAGAAAAACCCACTTCCTCTGTCTGCCGTCTAACAGTTAAAAGCTAAAACCTGATTTCTGTTCCCATCATTCAACTAAAAGCCCTTCTCTGACTTTGCCAACAGCCTCTATCCCATTCAATCCAATAACTTTCATCTTCATTCTTCTGTTTGACGAGGCTTGTCTCCTCTCTACTCTTCAGGAAGAAAACGAAAATCCCCCACACACACACACACTACTGCTTCCTCACCTTCAGTCCTGGATCTGCTGCTTGCCCTGCTCCCCCCTAAATGCAGCAGGGCTCCGGCTGGGCTTCTGTCAGCAATCCTCCCCTGGGGGCAGAAGGGAGGGGGTCCAGGGGCTCATAGGAACTCAGCTCTCTCGGAAGACAGAGAAGGGCTCTCAGATCCATATATTTAGCCTGACTTCTCTCCTTTCTTGTGGTAGGTGAGCCCTTTCCATTCACCTATCCCACTGAATAGAGAGATCTCTCTGATATGTGGAATCAAACAACACAACAACAACAAAAAGATCCAAACTCATAGATACAGAGAACAGGTTAGTGGTTGCTGAAGGCAAAACTGGGGGGTGGGAGAAATGGGTGAAGGGGGTATAAATTTATTAAAAAGAAAATAAAATCAATCAATCAACTAATCAATAAAACTGAAGAAGGCAATCAAGGAAAAATAAATAAATAAAAGACTGATCCCTGATAGGGAAACGATCTTTTCAGCTAAACCACTTTACTTGATGTTACAGCAGATAATCTGCACTCTAACTAATGATGCATTCTATATGTAATTGCCTCACTGAATCCAGCAATACTAAATATCATTTCCTTCAATTTTTCAAATAAAAAATAAGGCACAAAGAGGTTAAAGACCTTGTATAAATGCACATAGCCAGTAAGAGGCCAAGGCAGGAGTCATACCCAGATCTGTTTTTCTCTCCATAAATGACTGGTCATATATTTTGTGAGGATAGATTTTACTAGTTTAACTAGTTTTACAAGTTTAACTATGTCCCCATGCCCCCACAAAACATGTTCAATAAATAAAGTTGAGGAGCTAATATATTTGCACAAATACTACACAGAAAGAAGTGCATAAAGAATTCAAAATACCAAATGTCTTATAATCTCCAAATTTTCATCCCCAAACTCACCCTTTTACAGGTTTCCCATAACGGCATCTCAGGACTCTTTCTTTATGCTGATAGCTGATGACTTTGAAAGTGTGTTTAACTTCTCCCTTGCCCCAGCCTCTCTCACCCAGTCTACTTTCAAATCCTTTTAACACTTCCTGCAGCATCATTTTGATCATGTCACCCTCACTCTCAAATCCTGTGAGGACTCTCAGTTCTCACATCAAGGAAGATACCTTAAGGCCTTTGCTAGATGCTTCACATCACGGCGCCTTCTTCCCTGCACAGATCGAAACGAACACCGCACCAAACTTCCCTGACGTACACTCTCCGCACTACACAAATCAGGCTGATCTTCCCTCTCCAGCCAACTTGCTCTGAACTCCTGTCATAGAAGTTGCTAAACCACCTCCGCATTCCTGATCATTTATTAAGCAGACAACAGTTCTGGATGCTGTGCTTTTTCTTTGTCTTCATTGTCTTAAATCCTACACTACCATCCACTGTGAGGTCAACATCACCATCTCTGGTTTGCAGATGAGGAAATTAAGACTAAGAGAGTTGCCCACGATCACACCCCTGGTGTCAGAATTAGGATTTGAACCCAAGACTGGCTGACTCAAAAGCCTATGCTCTTAGTACAGGGTACCACTGTCCATATGCCCATTAGGATGGCTCATGCCATGATACACTCCCTGCACATGCTGTTGCGGTCCACTAAATGCAAAAGTAATTCAAAGTTTTCTTAAATTCCCAGTAGATGTTTTTAAGTATGATCTTGTTAATCCATAAGTACTTAAATGAAGTTTTCATGTAATAAAAAGGAGTCCTCATAGTTTAAAAGATTGAAATCCAACTCCCCCATTTTACCTAGAACCTAGAACTTAGTTGGAGGTCTCTCCACCCCCTATATCCAGATGAAATTGCCGGAAGCACCCAATTCTTTGATCTGTGACAGTCCAGAGTCCTCACAGACATGTCTATCAAGTCCCAGGGGTGGAAGAATTAAGTCTTCTTGGCAGCCTCTGCCACCCAGGCTCTATATTCTCCTGGTCTACCTCCATCCTCGCCCACGTTGGCCTCCTGTAAAACTCACCCTCTCATTCTGTTTCCAGAAGAAGGCCAGTCAAATCAGGCATTTCATGAATTTTATATGATTGGGGGAGGGAGTAGGTGGGGACCTGTAGGTTAAGATCATGAAAAGGAATATGTGGCTGCCCACTCTCTCCTCTGTTGAGAACTTCTCTGAGTTCGAGGTGTTCAAAGAAAAACAGAACATCTTTTTCATTGATCCCATGTTTATAAAGCACCTTTATTACCACCTACTACATTCCAGGCACCGTGTTAATTTCTGGAAGTAAAACAATGAAACAGACACCGTTCCTGTCCTCAAGGAATTCACAGTTGGACACAGAGCACACAAACAGATGGTTACTACAAAAAATGTGGGCTATTACCCATAAAGTACTGAGGAACACATAAAAGGAGGCAACCACCTCAACCTGGAAAGCTGGGGGACGTACATGCCAGAGCTGAAATGTGAAATAATACATATTGCATGAAGATTTGGCAGCTGAGTGAAAGGAATTACATTCTAGGCAGAGAAGCATACATGCGACTTACACAGTGAAGGGCCGGGCAGTGGGTGAGTGGCTCTTTGTAGCTGGAGCATAGATATAAAGGAGGATGCAAGATATAAAGCTGCAATGTTAGGTCTGAGGCATAATACGGAACTGCTTGTTTTTGATGCCAAACGGTTTGGCAGCCAGAAGTCATGACATGATCAGATCAGTATTTTGGAAAGATAACTAGAAAGTTTTTGGATGAGAGCTAGGAAATGATAGAAATCAGAGGTTACAATTGTCCCAGTGAGAAATGATGAGGTGATATGTAGGTTATCACTGGAACCTGACAAATAGTAGACATTCAACAAAAGCTTTTACTTAATTAAATTTGTCTCACTAGCATCTTGCTCTAATATAGCGAACAACTGGCCTTGATGCAGCATCTTTTAAAATGCTATCGATACTTTGAATATTGAAAGTGCTCAGGTGTCTGACCAGGGTTAAGAAGACATGGAACTAACTGAATATTTATAAATCATCCATCACATGCTAAGCATCTTCTATACATTATCTCATTTACTCCACACAACAACCCTTCCAGAAAGTATTCTCTCCATTTTACATAGGAGGGAAATGATGTCAGAGTAATTAATGAACAAATTTATCCAACTAGGGTTAACACCAGAATTTGAATGGAATGTATACCTAACTTCAAAGTCACCTGTAAATTGTGGATATCATGGCAGCAGAGGTCACTGGTAAAGCCACATTCTCCTTGATCAAATATTTCAGCATAGAATTCCCAGGAATGAGACAAGAGTGTAGATGAGAGATCTCTGGCCTAGGAAGAGGAGTTCAGATACCAGTTCCGTTTTTTACTACATATGGCAACAAACCATAATGAGTCAGATATTGTTATAACACATTGCATAATTCCAATGAGGCATTCACATCTCAACTACTCTTGCTTATTTTCCGATTCAGTAATAAATCAAAGAAATCAACTGTTTGGTGGGTTGGGGGAGGGTGGAAAACTCATTTAACTCTTAAATACCATTAAATATTTAGTAGTATTATCAGGAGGTAATGGCACTTTCAATAATACATTTGCTCCAGGTACTTTGGCATCTGGACTTCTGACATCTCCATACACTGTTAAATTTCTGAACTTGAAGTTTTATTTAAATTCAGATCTCCAAAGTCTCCTTAAACCAATCTACCAGGAGTAGCATCTGTCAACATAGAGATAGAACATCATCCACATAGACTTTAAAGTTTTAAAAACAAAGCCAAACGAAGCTCATTTGGGAAAGGTCTTTTCTTTCTTTAAGGTGAGAGATGAAGCACAAATGAAGCATACCACGGTAAATAGAAACTGTGCTCGCTTGCAGTCATGCACTATAGCCATTAAGCCTTAAGGTCTTAAGGTACCAAGCAATGCATATGATAAATTTCTCAAAAACATCCCAGCCATAACATAGTTCTTGCTGATTGCTCATTTACCCATAATGCATGCTGTCATAGCAAAGCCTGACAAATGACAGAGAAAGCTCAGGTTATTTTTTACACTGACTGCCAAGCCCCTCACCTCAGATTATTCATTTATTAGGGCAATCACTGAGGTCTGGGTACTTAATATTGTTTTCACCAAATATGAAAATGATCTACTTGCCTATTCTTTAGTTCCTCCTAGGGCAAGCCATTTATCATCAGCTCAGGATAAATGACTGCTTCATTATAGCTATAATTTATGAGGTGTTAGAAGTAAAGAGCCACACCTAGAGACTTAAAGCTTTAATATGGATTAAAATAAGATAATCAATCAAGCTAATACAAATTTTCTCTCAGCATTATTTCTTGTTCTGAAATAGCTTAATAATTTGGGAGGGGGTGGATTTTAAGCCATGTTGAATATCTCATTATCCAACAACATGCATGTGTGTCTGAGGCAGTGTGTAAATAAATATAGCATGAGATACTACCAGGGAGAAAAAAGAAATAAAACAATCCACCAGCTCTGATTGACTGAAATCCTTATTTTCCTTAATGGTGTCTGATAAACTAGAGGCCAAGGAGTTAGTACAGCAGGTGTAAACTTACATAGTCTATTCTCTCCAATTTTCTTATTTCTCTGGAAGAACATTGGAGAAAGATTGCTGCTGCTTTAGTTTTCGTTATTCTCGTTACAACAAAGAACTTACTCTAGGGGAAAAAAGTTATGTCTCAATAACATTTCAACAATTTTGCTTTCTTTTATTATCTGAAGTTTCACAACTCATAATTTGGACAAGAGCAGCTTCTTGCTGTGTCTAGGGAATAGAGTATTTTCCCACTAAAATAGCATTAGGGTCTTAAAATTTTTTTTTCTGGTTTGTAGCTTGATTTTATAGTTATTAGGCTATGCCAAAACAAATATTATTTCTAAATGATGTGTCATACTCAGCACACTAACATAAACCTATTTGACCACTTGAGTAAAAAAGCTTTGAAGACTGTACGGGAAGTCAGAATTTAATGCTTTAAACACATACCACCAGGAAGAAAATCACCACAAGAATTAACAAATAAGCAGTCTAAAACCAAAGACACTAAGGTGCTAATTAAACAACCTTCCAAAAGTTCTCCCCATTTTCCTAAGACCGTGCTCCTTGCAGGTGAGACAAATGGGCCCCTGCTGCCTCCAGGCAAATCTTGAACGATACTTCCAGCAAAGCCTGGTGACTGGAAACTACTCAGCCTTGAAATTAACATCCCTAGGAAAAACCTTTTCCTCCCCCTCTAGACAACAGCAGCTTACATCTTCAGGACAAAATGAAAAAAAAAAAAAAAAATGATGACAAAAAAAGGAGCCAGAAAAGACAGTTTAAGTCACGCTGTGTTCTCTTGATGGGCCCCTTCATTTTTTACTTCAGAGAGAGCGGAAAACGCAAAGATCCTGATAATGGCTTTAGTCAACGTGGCCAATCTCCCCACTTCCTTGCACACACGTACCACTGAGTTTACCTTCAAGGGGTAAAAGCTGGGACTTACACAAAAGCTCTGTGTCAGGAGCTGTTATTACAAATTAAGCCAAGAATCTATATAAGAAGAAAAGGATCTTTCACAAGCTCATAATGGGAACTGAATGCAATAGCCATATAATTATCATCTAGAGTATGGCAACCTATGATATAAAATATTTCCACTTAGTGTAACTGTTTTCCATTCAGTACTATTTCCAGCAATAAAAGCCTCTGGAATATCACTCAGACTGGTTTAAGCTAAATTCCAATCTAGATCTTTGTTAGATTGAAAAAGGACATTTTTCAATCCAGTCATCTTTCCCCATTCTACATAAAATTCAACAATAGTAATTCAACAAGGATAAAACAATTTAAGCTCTGTAGTTTTTCGGTACTTGTGTGCATGTGCTTTTCATGTCCTATGTATTTGGACATTAAATGAATCACTTAATACACACACAAACACACACATTCCCTCCTTCTCTCTCTCTCTCTCTCTCTCTTTCTCTCTCCCCACCCCCATCTCTCTCTCTCCCCCTCCCTCCCTTGTCTCTCATTTGGTCCTTGGAGTTGAGATAATTTTAAAAATGAAAATGTAAAATCTAGCATTCACAAATGCATAGTATCTTATTTTCAGCTTAAAAGGTACTAAACTATATCTGTCTCGGCTACATATATAAGGAACTCTATGTGTAAAAATAAATAAGGACACACACTAGAAAAATACTAACCATCTTAGCTGTGAATAGGCTTCCAATGGTTATAGACAGAAAGGAAAACAGGTAGAAAATTTTGATTTGAATGTTGAGTCTTTGGTTTTTTAGTTACATGTTTATTTGTTTGTTTACTTAACACTATACTATGTATCTCCAGGTACTCCACCATCCATGTCATCAATTATGGTAAATTTCTGGTTCTTTCTCATACCTGCTTCTACAAGTTTCCTGATAGTCAAAGAAAATATTCTAGGTCTCAGGGAACAGTCACTGTCAATTATACTTTCTATGCTACACTTTATGCAGATGTCTTTAGTATGTGATATCACTGATTACTATGATTTTTATTTCTATGTTAAATACAGTTGTCACAAAATATTCAGTACTTAAATAGTGAAATACATACACATGAGAATTATAGAAGACATTAAAAATATTCTCATAATAGATGTGAAAAAAAGTCCTCATAGGCATGTTTAAAATGGACATAGTTTGCGTTATGGTGAGGCCCATCATTAACTGGAACTGTGAAGCAGAGAGATGAAGAACTACCTTTTTTCCTTTACATCTGCTCCCTTGTATAGGTGATAAAATTTCCAAATAATTTCTCCTCTCGAAGTACTGAAGTTTCTAGCCATGCTTTTCTATGTGATACCTTAGGGTAGACTTTCTCAAATAATAGCTACCGATAATAAAACCTTTTAATAAATCAAAGCTTCCAACTGGAATCAATCAATAATATGATCAGGTGCGTTGGTAAGCCGTGTCACCACGTCTCATGCCACATCCCCAATTACCAAACTGCAACCTCATAGGCTGCCTCCCTGTCAGTGAAGGCCAAGTGCTGAGGGTCAAGAGGGAGTCTGCAGGAGAAGCACATCAAGACGCTGTCCTCATTTGTAGAACAAACGATATAATAACTTAAAAGTTAAATAAGTTAATGTATGGGGAAGTCATTGGGAAACAGAAATGTGCTACATGAGCATATGATGGGTCAATGGTACCATTATTATTTCCCTTTAATCACATCTCTCCTCCTCCTTCATGAGTGGATCAGAATTTTGAAGACATTTATACCGTACTGAATTTAGTTGATTCAGTTGAAGGAATATAAACGGAGCATCTACCATGTAGGGGAACACAGCGCTAGACACAAAGGGGATGTGTGTTGTGAAGGTCAAGTCCCTGCTTTCTAGTAGCTCACAGTTTGAAACCACTAATACTCAGTTCTGTGCTGGCTTCAGAGAAGCCAGGATCCCTAGAACTGACCAATAACTAACTGTGCATACTTACCATATATTTGTGAATGAATGAATACCAAGATACCTCATTTGTTTGAGTAAGCCTGGTTATCATCCTTATTTTCATCCTCTATTAAAAATTAGATTTGCATATTTCCATTTTCCTGTAAGGTTTGAAAAATAATATAAAAAAATCAAATTATTTTTAATAACCTAGGCCTAAGAAAAAGCAAGTGCAGATATATACTTTTCTGTGGCTTTCATTGCCCCAATCACTTCTTGCATAGTTATATACAGACTCTTAAATGCTGGCTTTTTATGAGAAATATCTCCAATGCAAACACATATATTTCACTGAGTAAAATCTTGACATGAATAAAATGAAAAATAGTAACTTAGATGTAAACTGCTAAGTTACCAATTAGCTTCTTAAAACAATCGAAAGTCACAGAGAGCCCTCAATACACAGAGGCGGTTAATTAATTAACATTAGATGTGATTAATAATGAGTCTCGTTTAATAGCAAATATCTGCCTGCAATGGCTACATGACAGAACAAAAAGCCTTCAGAGAGCAAGCAACTATATTTATCCTGATTGTGTTTGGGATTTTAACGTGTTTTGTGCAGGCTGACAAATGGCCTATTAATTATCTAATGTTGTCTGACAACAACAGCTTGATAAAGATGTATGTTTTTGAGTCGCTGGATGGAAACTGCTGGAGAAGAGCCCCAGAGGGGCCTTGCTGTCCTAAAACTGGGCTCCAAGCCACAATGACAGGCAAGACAAAGCCCTATCTCCCGCCACAGCCTTCGCAGATAAAATATGGCTTGGCATTAGGGACATTTTTTTTTTTCTTTCAGAAAACTGCTTCTGCAATATCTGATTAGGAAAAGGAGGAGTAGGTCTTTACTAAATTGGGGTTAAGGCATAATCAATATCATATATGGAGTGTCTGGACTATTCTGCATAAACACAGGCACTTCATATTATTAAGGAGTCTATAATGCCAAGGAAGCATATGGCAGGACACTGCAGCTCTCTCTATTCTTTTTATTTAGAAGTTTATCTTCCAACCTGTTTGACAGCTGCTCCTAAGTGGTTTCACAGTGCCAAATTATTTTTATGATTGTTTGATGTTTTATTCTCCCATTTCAGTTAATGAGATAGGATCCCACAATGGCCATAATTCAGGGCTGTCAGAACTAAAAAGCATGCTTGTGGCAAGAGAGCCTGATGGTAAATAAGGCTAAAAGCAATGGATAATAAAAAACTCTGTTATCAGAGTCGCCTTTGCAATCAAAACTTGTTGGGGTCAGAGCCTTCCTTTCTTTGTGTGGCTCCTGGATATTCCCAGCCCAGTGCGAGGTCCCTGTCCACCCTGCTCCATCACTCATTTTGACTCTACAAACAAGTCCACATCTCCTTGGAAAGGCGTATGAGGAATAATATTAACTAAGAAATGTTAGAAGGTCTTAAAGATATCGAGTGCTATATTCTAATTAAAGGGCTTGTGCATCATTTACAGTGCCAAGTGAGTAATTTGTCATACACTCTTAGAGAGAAATTGTTCAACAAATAACCTTTACAAGAGTCTTGAGAACAGCTTCATAATTGAAATCCCTAATGGTTTTGCTGGGAACTTGTATTAAGGTTGGAGGGCTGGTTTTTTCCCCCTCTCCCTTAAGAGTGTGTATAGCAACTTACGGTTGTAACGTAGCAACTTTCTTTCAGAAAAGGAAGCCCTTTCTTAATTATATTTACAAATGCCATAAGTATTAGCGAGGCCATTGCTGCTAATAATCAAAACAGTGATTCGCCATAAGAAGATAAAGCTCGTTTGGTTTGTGTTTTTATTTTTGCTTTTTATATTCCTAAAGGAGAAAGAAGCTTTAAGAGAGATGTTATGAAGTTACCTGAATTTAGAATTCTTTTAATCATACACCAAAGTTCACAATCTTTATTTTAGTGTAACACAATCCCTGAAAATGTGGTGATTTTAAAAAAAAAGTCATTACCAGACTGAGTCTATAACATAAATTATTATTCAAAAGTTCAAAAAATGAAAATCTACCACTTTCCCAAACAATATTTCTTTCTTCTTATTACACATTTAAAATAATGGTCCTTCATAGGCAGAAAATAGCATGGCAAAAACTCAAATAATAGTAAGTCCCATAACTAATTATAAAGCCTGACATGCCTCATGCAGAAACACTCCCTGATGAGTACCAAAGATTGGCTGTTTTATAAATATTTAATGCTTGCCAGCAACCCCGGTTTTTCTCTCTCACATCTAAGCCTAAACCATTTGTCTCCTCTTATAATCAGCCATGTCTATGTGGTGTCATCATGTCTGAACAAGTTGGACTTACTACATGTTTTCCAGGATATAAAACTCAGGACATGACACATCTCCATAATGTGAATGGAACAATTACACAACCAAAGAAGGGGAAAAAAAAAAAACAATTAAAATGGGCTAAGTGTCATTACAAGGCTAGCTCCAGAAAACTCAAGTCAGAAAAATAGAACATCAGAAAATAATGACTAGGTATGGACCTATTGTGGACAATTATCAAATACACAGCTCTTATACTGTGTTTCCCCAAAAATAAGACCTAGCCGGACAATCAGTTCTAATGCGTCTTTTGGAGCAAAAATTAATATAAGACTCAGTCTTATTTTACTATAAAACCAGGTATAATATAATATTATAATATAATATAATATAATATAATATAATATAATATAATATAATATAATATAATATAATATAATATAATACTGGGTTAATAAACATAATATAAGACTGGGTCTTACATTAATTTTTGCTCCAAAAGACACATTAGAACTGATTGTCTGGCTAGGTCTTATTTTGGGGGAAACACGGTCATACTCTTGGCGTGACCTTGAATTCCCTTCTCCAACCGAATAAAGTTAAACAAAGAACTGCAACCTCTCGCCAATTTCGGGATGTTCATATCCATGGAAACATATTGTGCATCTCCTTATTGATATTGAACCTCTGGCAAAAAAGATCAGATAATCTCTAATCAGGGCAGGTAATGGCAGTTGAGTCAATAGAAAAACTTTGACAATTGAATGAGAAGTTCCTATTAAAGGGATCTTAGAAGAAGTTAAAAGTAAAGATTACTACTCTGTGACTGATGAGCTGTCACCACCCTGAACTGTCCTCAGAGCCACAAGTGTCTCTACCAGAAGGATTCATGGTTCCTGATCATTTCACAAGTGAAGATCACTGCCTCACAAACCAGAGCATGCCTGGTAACTCCCAGAGCAGTAAACGCACAAACAAACCCAACTGCAAGTCATGCATGGGGCAAATACCCTCAAGAGAGGTCTCATAACCTACTAGTGCTTGCTGCAGAGCCCTTACACCCATCTTACGCATGAAACTTAGGAAAGCCCAAAGCACTAAGACACCAGCCTGCCTCCTCCATTCCACCATTATAGCTGGTTTGATTTTTCCATCATGAGTGTTGTTGTCATTAGCTTGACTTGACTAGTCTTTGTCAACATAGTTCTTATGTGTTTACTGGAAGAAAGCTTTTGAGCCTGGTTCGGGCCAGGAGCTGTAAACTGGTGGCTTGTGGGTAGTCTATGGCCTGCAGTGAAGTGTTCTATGCCATTCCCAGTGTATCTCTTTAAAAAAAAAAAAAAAAAATCCATTTTACTTGACAACATTTAAAAATGAGAGGACTTTACATTAATTTTTTTAAAAATCAGATTTTCCAACTCTTGCAAATTCATAAGGTCTGGCAACACAAGGTCCACACCCTGGAGGAAGACCAGGGAAGGAGCTCCCTCTAGATATTATATCCATTCTTACTTGGGTCCTCCACGATCCCTACATGACTCTTACCTTCATTCACATTTCTCGCTCACTCCTGTTCTTGCTTTTAAGAATCTAGCCCAAATCTAGCCCAAACCCCCTTATTGCACAAAACTGAGGTCTGGGGGATTTCAGTGTAAGTGATCAATGTCACAAAACTGGTCTGCTGCACAAGTGGGTTTAAGTCCCAGGCCTCCTAGTTGCCAAACCCAGGCAATTAGCCATTATGCATTCACCAAGACAGTCACAGCCTAGGAGCTTGGTACCCCGTAGAGCACAGAGAATGCTTTTGTAAATGGCTGTAACAGGGTGAAAAGTCACTCTTGCCACAAGATAAGAATATATAAAATGCCATAGCCTTTCAGCATCCCCACCACCTGGGAGCTTGTTAGAAATGCACAATCGCATGCCCACCACAGACCTACTGAATCAGAGTTGGCGTTACAACAAACCCCACCCCATGATTCACATCGTCTGCTCCGGGGAAGATCTTCTTACCATTCCTGACTGTTTCCATCATCCCCTCTGTGAGGGCGGACCCACATGTCTGCATGGTTCTCTTAGACCCTGTGCCTACCATAACTCTAAGCACAAAAAGCTTTACAAATACTAGTAATAAACAAATTAGGATACTAAGTTAGGATTCTTTTTTCAACCCATAGGAGGACGAGTCAGTGACTGTTCTCTCTGGATATATTTTTGCATTGTGAAAAGCTAAGAATAGAAAACAGAAGAACCAAATGGATATGAACTGCCTGGCTAGAAGAAGTTCCACTGAGGGGACCCTGCCACCTGTCTGGCAGTCCCTTCCAGGCACCTCTTCCCTGACCAAGAGGGTAGGGATCGCCACTAATTAGTAGTCCATACCTGGGGCATCACTTAGGAGAGGCTACTGGTTGTTGAGATACCCAAGAGGATTTTCTTATTTAATTTAACAACTCACAGGGCTTATTTTGAGCTACAATTGTTTGGTTGGGCTCCCTGTGGAGAATCTCAGCCAAAGCATTGAAAACTAGATCCAGGACATGAAGATAAAATGAATAAGTAAATTAGTACAGTACCTAAAGGGAGTAGAGACACCCTTTAGAATGTAAGGAGGAGAGAAGAACAATGACCTGAAAAATACTCAGCTGCTCTTGTCTGGCTATATCAGACTAACTTGTATGTGTGTGGACAAGCAGAATAAACATAAAAGAATAACAAAAGAAAAAAAAAAATGAACCACAGTCTTCCTTTTGGCCCCATAATTGTGTTTTGGACATAAAAACGAGACTACCCCCTTAAACAGAATCTCTGATGTCCATGTTTGAATAATAGATGTTCCCAATTATTATTAAAAGTGTCACCTCTGAAATATGAGGGCCACATACCTGTGATGCCATCAGCCTTCCAGGCACACACATTGAGGATTTAGAGACCTTGTTTTGTTTTCCCTTATCTTTCTCCCCCTTGACTAAGAGCAAATGTCTCTGTATTGTTCCAAAGCATGCACAGAAATGCGATGTAACCTAAGCTAGGTTTTCAGGTGTTCCTTTTTCCAAGCAGGAGGAAAGAAAATAGATGACACCACAAGTTTAATACTAATTGATTTATTACCTGCCTAAGCAAATCCCAGGCACTGCAATGGCAGGCTTGGACTTAAAGCAAATGATTTACAAGATAATGTTTGACTCTGGGAAAGGGTAATCAGACCCAGATACAATGGATGATAGGATAATTGAGAAGAAATAAAAGAGGATAAATTGCCGTGAGCTAATGAGTTTACAGCCCTAATGGGAAGGACATCAGTTTTAACACTCAGGTTATGAGCTGGGAGCAAGTCTTTTTCTCCACCCACCCCCAACCCCCCACCTTCAACTGCTAAAGATGTAGTGCTGAAACAAACCAAGATTAATAGTATCCCACTCATTTACTTAACCATTCTTTACACCTCAGACAGCTTCCTGTATTAAACATATAGAGCTGTGGTGCTTATTTTTTAAAACCAACTTTACTCCAAGCAGTTCCTGTCAGCAAATGCCACTTACCCAACAGTGCCCGGATATAAATGTTTTTGGCTCAACCACTTGAGCAACAACTCTTCTGCCTCCCAGGTCCCTGGGGGCCTTGGAGCCCGAGGAGTTGACGCCGTTATCTGTAAGCCTTTTGGCCTAACGGAGAATATTCCAAACCATTTATGCAACCTGGGTGCACTCACATTTGGAAATGGTTGCCTGAGCAGCAATCATGTCTCGCCTCATGATTCATTTTTATATCTCACTCACCCGCCATCCCACATCACCAGCGAGGACCGGTGACACTTTATTGGTATTTTTGATTACTTCTATAGCCATCTGAATTTTTCACAGGTTGGGGGCCTCTGCTCCAAATGTAGCTTCACACTGTACTAAGGGTACAGGCTACAAGGAAATAAAGGGGCAGTGGTGAGCAGGGCGATTGGGAAGTAATGTGGAGCTGAGGCACTTCCTAGGAGACTGAGAACCTATTCCCTTGTAATGTTTCCACCAAATGAAGTTTAATATGATGAATCGTGGTGCAACTCCAGCACGTCTTTGCCTCTCAAAAAGGCAGCTCAAGTGCAGCGCTTAAACATGTCTGAATGATGACTTGATTCCCTTACACAAAAGCCGAAGGAGTACACATCCAAAATGGCTATTTCTACCTGTATTGGGAAGGTTGCTTTAGAGCATTTCACATTTGCTTGGGAAATCTGAGTGTTCAGTTCATGTTTATTGATATATAATGCTGACCAAATTGTACGCTAATTCAGAGTTGATTCGACATTATAGTTAGATCATTAAATATCATTGAGTGATTTCTCCTCAAACCATAATTATTTTCCTGACCTGGTATTTTGTGGAGCAAGGTTCTAGGGACTGATTTGAAACTGACAACCTGGCTATTTCTGAATCAAGCAGTGTCACTGGGAAACTACAGGCAGTATTATCTTTCTACTCTGTCCATGAGATTTTAGGAATACCTGGTTGTTTCAAGTGTCTGACAACAGTAAAACTTCATTGGTTCACGTTAATGTGAAGAAACCAGGAAAATCATATTTAGTTTGTCACACTACTTTGTATTTTAGTAAGTACTTTTATCTGAAAAATTGACCAGATGATATAGGAAGGCTGTTTTTAGTTTTTCATTATTACTGAAAATATCTGCAGTAATGTAGAGGAATTTGCTCAGCCTAAGCAATGGCTAAAATTCAGTTTAATTACAATGGATGTACAGAAATGGATGCTTCTAACAAACTCTTCAGGCTTGTCCTTCCCTTTCCATCCCCTTACCCCCATCCCAAAGTTCTGCATTACCTTATCTTGCAACTTTACTTATAAATACTTTACATAGCAAACCTATTCTTGGGTACACAAAGGGTCATCTCCAGTTCAGGCCACCCATTTTGGTTGAATTCTTACAGTTTCTGAATTGGGCCCGTGACGCTATATTCCATACTATTTGTGCAAAAGCTTCTAGTGCTAGGCAGTAGAGAAGCATCTGAAACCGGGATCCATATATGCTCTAAAAGACTAAAAAGGATCATTTTAACCCTTTAGGCTTCTGTAATCCTTTTGCAACAACTTCTAAAGTAGGTTTTCTCTGTGGTAAAGATAGAGGAGCCCAATTTCTTAGGCAGATAAACTGAGTCTTAAGAGTTGTTTTGTGGCTTCCAAAGGTCACATAAGGAGCAGAAAAGCTGGGAACAAGTCCTGCGATCTCTGACTCCCACGTCCCCATTGGGAACACTAGACAATACTGACACCCTCCAGGAACTGAATCCAAAAATTGTAAAAGATAAGTTATTTCCTTATATTGTTTAAAGAGGAAAAAAAGAATAGCTTTCCCACAGAGAACAAACAAATAGTGGATGGGCCCTCTCTTCATCCTATAGAAGTCTATGTGAGAATACTGTTTTCTTATGTGAATTCTTAAAAAGTCCATTTGGATTGCTGCCTAAAAAAGAACATTTCAGAACAAACCTATTTTTTGTCTAAACAATAGAAGTATCAGGTCATAGAATTTCGGAGTTGGAAAAGACCTTGGCTATCGTAGAGTTCAACACCCTCATTTTACAAACTGAGAATCAGAAGGATTAGAGAGCATGGGCATGTTTACAGGTTGTTCATAACAGAGGCAATTTAAAAAATTACAGGAGACTAAGTGTTTTTGCATGAACATTCCAATTATTCTAGAGGGAAAAAGTGCCAAGATATGTGATCTGAAGCACACTTATTATTTTAGATGGACTTGGCTTCTGTCCTCCTAAAGAGTTAGAGCAAAGAGTCACTGTCAATGGATTCAGTTGAATTGTAAGAAATTGGATAAATACGAAAGGACACCACCACCCCCAAGAGTCCATGGGTCCGGGTTTTATCAATAACTGAAATAGGAAAAATTACCATGATAGCAAAGCCTAGTACAATACAGGGATTAAATAAGAAGAGGGTCAAAATCACCCATGGTGGGTAATCAGATAACCTACAGAAAAGTCTGAGATATATGGTCCAGGATCAGGTATCAGTTAGTCAGGTCCTTTTGGGAATATAACCTTTATTTTTTATTGGGTGCCCTCCTTGCCTTCCTGTTCCCCCTCAGCCAGTAAAACTGCAGCCTTAGAAGCCAGCTCCTGCGGAAAATTAATGTTTTTTTCTGAAACAGACATGCAGTTGTACCAAGAGGGCCTTATCCTAAGGACATGGCATATTTATATTGGACACAACGGAACTATTCAGTACTGCCAGGTTTGAAACTTCTACCTGCCCCCACCCTACCTCCCTTATTTCCTTATTTCATCTACCATGGATATGAGTTGAAAGATTGTAAAATGAGTGACTTTAAAACAATTTCAGCTGCGGTCTCATCAGACCCATCATCTGGGACAGAAACAATGGTGTGAATGGATGTTTTTAGGAGACATTTTCACATGAAAAGGATGTCAACAAACACAGAGCTCCATGTTGCTGTCAGCCCAGAGGAAGCTGATGTTCATGGTTAGGTTTTGGAGAATCCTAAAATTTTAGGATTGCAAAAAAAATTGTGACTCTGCTTATCCAGAATTTTTATTTTACAAATGAGAAAACTGAGCAAGTTTTCAGAGATTTGGCCAAGGTCATTTAACCAGTAAATAGCAGTGAAAGATCCAGGCTTCTGAGTTCCCACTGCAGCGGTTTTTCCAGCAATTCTGGATAAGCTCACACAGGTCTAAAAAGACAACAGCAGAACAACAACAAAATATTGCTCTCCATTTTTGAAAAAACAGGATTTTGGAAATGATGGTGTATAAATTAATCACAGCTATCTGTGGGTAGAAATTTAACAGTAGCTAAGAACATATAGTTGAAAAAGGAAGCTCTTTAACTCCTAAAGGAAGGCAAGATTTAAGACATCCTATGGGAAATCAAGGGCTTCAGCTAATTCCAAAGACATTACAGACCAGTGGGACAGTAGAAAGCCTGGTGAGCTGGTTTCATGCCAGGCCTTTACCTCATATATGGCCACAAAAATGGCAGACTGGTATTTTTGTAGCAGAGCTACCTTCTTACTTTATCTTTGTTATGAAGCTTTGTTTTCCCTCTCCAGATTCACTATCAGAGCATGTAGTTTGGCTCTCAATCACCAACCCCTGGTGGCATTTCAAAGAGGAAAGAGCAAATCTTAGACAACTCTGAGTAGGTTTGGCACAAACCCAAAGACCCAGCGAGAGACACATTCTGCCATCAACTAAATCCTCCAGGCAGTGGAGGTGGCCATGGGCACCAGTGAGAGCCTATTCATTTGGACAGACTTTCAATCAATAGGTAGCAGCTTAACGTGCCAGATTCCAAGCACTATATATAGTTTTATTCTTACACCAAAATGCAAAGCTGTTGATGAGAAAATTGCACACGTGCTGAATGACGGGCTTAATGTCAGACAGCCAGATGTTTTCACTTAGGGCTCTTCACATCTCTGCCAGCAGGTGGGAGAGGAAAAAGAACACAACAGTATTCTTCCAGACTAGGAGTTGTTTGAGAGCAGGGAGTGGGAGGGTTTCAATTTTACATCATTGTATCTTTAACATCTACTACAGTGCCTGGTACAGTTTCTTGAATTCATATGTTGGTACTTAAATCAGTTAATTTTTCTATTGAGTTTGATGAAGGAACAAATGAAAGCTTGATTTTTATGCTCTGTTAATTTTATTTACCCCCAATTACACTAGAAAGACATCCTTACGAACAACTGGGAACAGTCTTGGACAGTGATTTGAAATATTTTCTTTCAAATTCAACAAATAATATTGCAGCTATAATGGATGCTGTAAAAATAGTCTTATTCATAAGTGCACATGCCATATGCAAATATAGCTTTACATTCTAGAATTTAACATAAAAATTATTTTGAAAGTGTCTTAAAAACAAATTTTTCCAGTACCTAAATTAGTTTTTATAAAACCTCAGCCAAAAAAAAAAAAAAACCCAGCAAACTTTTAACAGTATACGCTCATATGTAAAACATATACAGGGAACTTTTCTTTAATAAATCAAAAGCTGAGATACGAGGAACTAGTTTTCAAAGCCCAGTTCAATAGAACAGAAAGTTTTCCTGTTGGTGCGCATAAAAATTTCATTGTCATTTAAGCCAGTGGAGTACTTGGACAAATGTTCAGTTCAAATATTTTATGGACAAAGTGAGCACACATTTATATGTCTATGAGCATACAGAACAACACACACATGTAATTTTACAATGTGATTTAAGTACAGGGACATGTACTCCTGTTCCCAGGCATATGGTATAAAAAAGAAGCCACCCCATTGGGAAATGGAAGGATTAAGCACAGATTCCTGTGCAGAGTCGTTTATCTTGCACAGATATTAGTGTGGTGCTCATGTGAAAACATCAAAACTCCATCTGTTCCCTAGGCATCTTTAGTTTGTTGTTCAGATGGTTTGTTTTAAAGATTAATGTGTAATGGTTACATTAGTTATTTCAACTGGAAATGTGTACAAAACAGAGCTTGGAATCTGGTTTTGCTAAAAGTATTAAGAGATATTTCAGCAGGTGTGTGTCATTCCTACTTAAAGGATAAAATGAACAAGAAGTTAGATACTGCCTCCAGATAGATAAGCCTCCATCAACACAGGAGTGGAAACAAAATTTAAAAATACAATGATTTTTTTAAAAAATTCTAACATAATCCCCACATACACTTAAATTAAACTTTTTACTTAGATGATTTAGCCATATCAGAAAATTTTCTTTAACTTGCTTTGCTTTCATGGGGAAGGCTTAACTATCTCCACGTATCAAATTATACATTTCAATTTTCCAATTTTTTCAATTGTCATTGGAGTTAGAGGTAGTTGAGAGAGTGCAACAAGCTGGCCTTCATTTAATCTTAAATGACAATCTGCGTCCTCACTGTCATGGTGTCAGACACCAAGTATATATGCCAATTATGTTTTAATAAGTGTATTTTCATTAGTAGACTTCAAAATACATAATGTGAAAAATGTTTATGTTTACCTCATTCACCTGTTTTTCTGCAAGTGATTATAGTTTCTTTATACCCTGACCAAAGAAGGGTCCAATGCAATATAGGAAGTTTCCATGAAACTTGCTGAGAGACACCACTGGAATGGGAATAGCTAAGAGAAGACCCATCTGTCCACAAAGCCAGCCAGAGCAGCCTGAAGGGCAGTGGCGCAATGGAAGGCAGAGCCTGAACATCCAAGGTAATGGTGTTACTCTAATTACCAGATGAAATCATGTTTGTGTGAGAGTTCTTGCATATGTACCTGTGAGAGGTTTCCGTGGGGGTTTTCCTAACATTTCCAAAAAAAATAATTCAGACAGTGGAAAATTGTGTTTTGAAGACATTTCAAAGCAGGTTCTGTTACATTTTAAAGTATAAAAATATACTGCATTTGGTATATGCACTTAAATATAAAGCACATTGTTAAAATAGCCTTCATCACATCAATATTCTTTGTTGAATTTGAAACAAAAGGAAATCTCAATCCACTATCCAAAATTTATCCTGGTTGCCCACAAAGATGTCTCACTAGTATAGATTTCATATACGCTGCTTATCCAACAGCACTGTGGGCCTTCATTTGTTGCTTATTACTTTATCTACCCTTGTTCTTATTACTATATTACTTATTTACCCTTTTCTCTCTGCTTTTTCTAACTCTTCTGGATTAGAAGCTGCAAATTAGAAGGATATTAGGTGAGGAAGACTGGGGAAATTTCTCCAGGAAACTGAGGAATTACTGTATTATTCATTTAAATTTGGGGGCTTTATGACCATATGTGTCAGCTTAAATGGTATACTGATTTCATGTAAATTTATTACATACAATAATTTCCCTCTGATACAGTTATCCCACTGCAGGTAAATAAGAAAAAGAGCAGCTCTACCACTGTTCACAGTCATAACCATCACATCTTTGTCTATGTTCTTCCTTCCAGTAAGAAATTAAACATTAAACAGTAAAACTTTTAAGAAGTGCACACAGATTTCTTCTGCCTTATTATCAATATGTCAGGCTCCAGATAGCAATCTTAAATTATTTAATATTAAATATTTTTTAATGTTTCCTTAATTCACCTTTTTATGTGGAACAATTTTTCCCCTTAAAAAAAAATCTTACAACAAAGTAATTAATCATATTAGAATATATGTGACCTTGGGCAAGTTATTTAACCGATCTGTGCCTCAGTTTCCACATCTGTAAAACAAGGACAATAATAATACGTATTTCCTAGTATTGTTATGAAGATTAAATGAATCATTATGTAAAATGTTCAGAACGGTGGCTGCACATAGTAAGCTCTGTAAAAGTGTTTGTTATATAAATAAAATAAAAAGCTTAAAAACAATCATTGATTAGATTCCATTTGGACAATGCCAGATAAATGGCCAGCACTTTGCTTGTCTTAGATTATCATCAAAATGTGATCTTTCTCGTTTTACACTGATTTTTTCTGTGTGTGTTGACATCCATTTTAACATAATGACATCATTTCATTTCACTTTGGCCTCAGCTGTTAACAGCACTATTGAACACTTGGTTTGGATTAATTTATCTTTCACATTTTAATATGGCTTTCTCACTGTAGGAAAACCCTCATGATGTACGAACCAATTTTATTTCTTGAAAATTCAGTCTTGGAGATAAGTGATTACTTCTAAGAATGTCCAGAAAAATTACAAGCTCAATTACAGCTCATCTGGCATTTTAAATGTTCTTTTCTTTTGCTTAATTATAGAATCTGTCTTGATCTTCTGGATTTGAGCTCATAATATTCTGAACACAATCTCTGTGCTTTTTCTGATCCTATTCTAGGAAAAGGTCTTCAAAAACTACATTACTTAGGAATCGGGGTGCAGTCATGGTATAACCACATATCTGTACAAACTTGCATCTTAAAAACTTGTGTCCAAATTACTTTGATCCTAAATTGTAGTTTGCTGCTATCTGAATACTTGAGATATAACATTTGAGGGATTAAGGTATAAAACAGGAGTATCATGTAATCCCTCGCCATCCATTGTGATTGGTAGGCCAGGAATCCGTCAGTCTAACAGGTAATCTTCAAAAGCCCAAACACTTGATTTGCATATGCCAAATGGGCTTCCATCTGAATAAAGTGAATACCAATATTAGTATTTAAAAGTGGGTCCTTCTCAAAGAAGCCTCGGTGCACACCTTTGACCCTTAACTGGGGTGCTCAAACATTGCTGTGATGATGACTCCCAGTGAAGGCTCTGTGCTGTGCTTGGCTGCATTTCTATCTGAGTGCCAACAGCAAGATAAATGAAAGACTGGTTCACTGGAGTACTGGTGGTTTGGGGGCTATTGATTTTTGGTCCATTCTCTTTAAAAGTGAGATCTAAAAAGTTGACAGAGGGTCATTAATTTCATCATATACTTGTCGTCTCATCCATAACCAATCCAGGGTCTGAGTGTGCTTGTCACTCTGTGTTTGCACTTTATTTGTTTAGGGTTTTCTTGGTGATTCCACTTTTTCTTTTTTTTTTTTCTTTTCACTCTAGCCCCTTTAAATAAAGAAGAAAAAAAAAGACATGCCGGTTTGTGGATCTTTTCTGAAACTGACTTAGAGATGGAGAAATTCATAGATATAGATATACAGAAAAGAGACCCAGATAATGGGAAACATTTAAAAGCTTCACAAAGTCTCTACCAGCTGCCTTCTAACCTTGATTTAAAAAAGAAAAACACATAATATTCATCAATCCTAATTATTCAATTAACCTCCAATTGAATAAACACATAGGTAAACTGGTGGTTTTGTTTTAATGAAGTATTAAAATACAAGTTGACAACGTTCTTTTAAGAAAAGCTCACGGGCTCTTGAACACTTTTGAAATGTATAAAAATAATTCATAGTAATGACCATTCATTGAGTTTCTTTGGCTATAAGTTCTGAATAGGTCTACCAATCCTTCAAGAAACACCAAACTGAGTTTTAAGATATCATGAAAACATCTTACTATTGTGATTTTATTGTGTTATGATGGCAGGTTTATTTTTTGTTTGTTTTTTAACAGGATAAGGACAGTTTGGCAGCCTCCATAATTATTATTGAAATAACCATCAAATAAAATCTTTAAGCCTGGTTGAATATTCGATGAGCTGTGTAAATCTGGAGTGCACGAAACAATAGCATAGGGCAGAATTCTGGAGAAATAAGCAGGGATTTTGAGATAATTCTGCAGCAGTCATCTAAGACAGTGATGTCCTATTTGACTTGGGACATAGTCCATTCTATAGTATCTATTTTGAAACCCAATGCAAGGCTGCAAGTGAGGAAAGCAAAAGAAAATATGATTAAGTTCATGGGCCAAGGCAAGGAAATCCAGTATTAATAATATCACAACCTGCCAGTAAATCTCTGTTTTATAGGTGAAGAAATACATTTCTACTTTAAAGTGTGTTTTTATATACCCTTGAGTGCCCAACTAGTTAAACTACCAAGGGAGCTCTACATGATTTAGAAGTTAATCCTTCAAATGGCTAACAATTGAATGCCTCAGCTGTTTGTAGTTTCCTACTGCTGGCTAATTTCATTTTTGTTTCATCTGTTCAGTGGTATGCTTTCATTGTTCACTGACACTGAGGTTGTAGGTCTAGTTTATTTAGCTAAAATGAGGCTGGGAATGTGCACAGTTTTCTGCCCCGCTTCAACCAGACCTGGGAGAACTTGAAGTGGACAGTCCACAAAGAAACTCATTGTAGAAGAAAATTCAGATTTTTAAAAACCTAGAGTAGTGATGTAAATAAACATCGTTAAACATGTTAAGGCATCTGAGATCTGAAAATGTCTGTTTTGCTTTATCTCAGACTCTGAGGTCTCTTTTTCTGGCCAACTCACTTCTGCTCTTTCTATTTCAAGTGATTTTCCTTCAAAGCTATTGCTTGAAATCATAGGGAAGGACAAATGCAACAGCCTTCATGTGCTTCTTACTATCAAAATCCCTGGATTTTTTTGCATCTATCTACCACTAATGACTGTCAGAAGGAATGGATGTCCCCAAGCACTTGCTATCTTCCCCTCAGTGTCCCAGGGCTCCCTACACTTCTCCTTTTAGCTGCTCAAAGACACAAGTCTCCTACCCACATTTTTTCCCATTAGTTCTTCTTCACCAGATAACTCCTCCGCATGCCTTTATCTCAATATAGGCATCAGTTATTCAAGGCATCTTTGCTAACTCTCACACCAAGCCTGTTCCAGTGGTCCCATATTCCCTCTCTGTGCACACAACTAGATACTTAATTCTTCATAGCACTAAACAAGATTGCAATTAGTTAATTATGTAATTAATTCTTTAATGTCTGTCTTTCTCATTAGAATGTAAAGCTCTGTGTAGCCCAAAATAATATCTGTGTCATTCAGTTTCCTATGCTCCAGGGCCCAGTTCATGAAATACATGCAAAATTTTGTTGAATGAATGAATCCATTTCAGGATCCATTATCTCACTTGAAAAACAGAATAAAAAGGAATCCCTGCTTCTCAATGTTGTGGTTAGGATCAAATGATATAGCAAATATGTGAAAAACACTTTATATGTAATCAAATGTTATAGGCATTATTGTTAATACATAATGGTAGTAGTAGTTGTTGTCGTATCCATTTCTGACATATGGAAGCCATTTCTTGAAAGGAATTTGTCAAGTGATGACTACTCTGGTCTTCCTTCATGCACCAAGAGCCAGCCACTAGCGTGGGAATAGTCTCACAGTCTCCCTCATCTACCTCCAAGCCTCCTAAGCAGCCAGCTACCTAGGAATATGATTTCAGACCTTCATGATTCCATCTTAATCAGTCTCTTGGTTAAGTTCAAAAAGTATTTGGGGACACTGTAATGGATGTTAAAAAAATTCTTCTAGAACAAAACAAGATTCTGCCTAGAGGAATTCATATACTAATAGTGGACATGGATGTAGGAATAGGTCATTGTAATTCTAGCCAAATTCTATGACAGGAAGAGCCATAGAGTTCCATCAGAACATAAGGGAAAAGCACTGAACTCAATCTAGAGCCTCAGGAATGTCTTGGAAGGAATGGTGACTGAGCTGATTCTTAGAAAATGAATAAGACTCCCCAGATAAAGGTGGTAAGAGTGTTCCCAGTAGAACAAGCAGGATGAGCAAGATACAAATGTGTGAAGCAGTAACAAGTACAGATGGCCAACTGGGTGGGCTGCCAGTAGACCACAGAGCATCTTTATCTACAATATCTTAGTATTCTAGTCACATAGGAATCTAAATCTGAGATACGGCTTTATATTAGCCAAAAGTAGAATTGCCAAAACTAGAATTGCCAAAGCCCAGCAAAACCAGTTATGAGTGATTTAAAATAAAAATCCCTACACCGTCAGACTTATTTTAGCCTCAGCTAAATGGAGCTGCTTTTAGAAAGGTTTTCTCTGTAATAATTTTCTTTCTGAAAACCAATCATGTAAAAGTATGAAAAATCTATATTTCAATGCTTAAATGAGTCTTTCTTTTCTATGCAGATGCCCTCCTTTTCTCTCTAGCAATGCCTCCTTGCATTCAGAAACTCTGTGTCCACAGAGATACACATATTTTTTTCTAAAAGTCATTAATTTTTGAGTTTGAGAAATATGAAATAGACAAAGTGGGTAATTTTTCACACTTAGAAGAATTCCCCATTACATTTGACTCCTTTTCTTACACAGCTGAAGAGATTAATATAATTTACTTTTTCCATTAATTGGCTTCACAGATTACCATGGGATTTGACCCAATCAAGTCAAACAAAACAGAAATTGCCAATAGCATTCATTTACCCTTGACCAAATAGTTGTGGTCATCACAGGTTAACCTCCTAGCAGCTTGTCTTCCCAAGAAACTGATACGATATTAAAGTTCGGAGGAGTCAAACCTTCACATAAATTGCCAAATTATCCTCTTTTCCAAAACGCACCCAAAAGCACTAGGGAAAGAGAAGTTTCCCTTTAAATTCAAAAAAGTATCAAGCCAAGCATATGTGCCAACAATGTAAAAGTTTATGTGATTACATCACTTGTCAAATCATTTCATTTTACAGAAGTTTGGAGTTGGAACAATTTATTATAGCTTATTGCGGAGCTCTTTTAACTAGAAGATGGGGCTTTGGTAAAGACAGTAAGTCACAAACAATGCATTCCAGATTCCTCTATTCACAGTCATAGAAAAAGAGCAGGGGGGGATTTTTTAAATCCTGAAATCCTATTGAGACCACATTTAACTCTGAGGTTTAGGAACCTCTTACTTTAACATTAGGAAGACGTCCAAAGATTTGGGATTTAGTTTTATGAGAGAAAGGAAAAAGGGGGGGTGCTTCCTGATGACAGGGAAACCACAAGCAGATCACCGGAGGTCCTCGTGACCAGCTATGAATTTATTCCTTTAATAACCCTATCCTTCCTGTGGAAGCTCACTGCTGGCAGAATAGCACAACTGTGACTACAGTCATAGCGTCTACCATGAAGGGAGGGATGTGGGGTGAGGTGTGGGAGGGGAAGGGGAGAAGCAAGAGGAAGGAAAATGTTATTTATTACACTGGCCCCCTCTATCCACATGGTATTTGTTTCATTCCCAGTCAAAGAAGAGACATTCTGAGGTGTCATGAGTTGCAGCATTTGATGTGTAAGCCCAGGAAGTCCCAAAGGAAGAAATACCTTGAGGATCCTAACGGTCTTATTCCCAGAGTGTAAGTTATGAGGAATCTGGTGTATCTATCACCCCAAAATAACATGAAACTAAATATCACATTTAGTTGTTCATCAGGGCACTTACTACCAGACAAAAATGCCCATTTTAAAGATTTATTGATGTAGTAAAATAGCTAAAGATGAGCCCAGGCCACTTTTTTTATTTCATTTTCTTTTTTTCATAAGCCTTAAAGGCCCAATATATTTTTTAAACTTCTTCTACATTTGTGCTTCAGCTGATCTCTATACATTTAACTCAGAGGTAGAAGAGTTCCCTGCTTTAAATTCCAGGCTCCTATTTAGTCCAACTTACACCTACCTAGCAGGCTTTCAATAAATACATTTAAATGGAAGCAGAGGTACCGTTTAATCAAGTAATGGAGAACACTGATAAAACCAAGTAAAACTTCTCTGAAAAGTCACGAGTTCTTTGGACTCAATATTCAGGAATCCAACAAGGAGGAAAATGCTATCCCAACTGAGCAAAAATTATTCTTTCTTAGATTTCTATGCTCCCATGGTTCTGCAGTAAAGCAGAACCTACTATACCTTAACCACTCTCCTTTTTTTATGTGCCTCTAATTTCTGTTTTTCCTTTCCTCCCAGCTCCTCATCAAAATACCTCAAGTCACATTTTTATAATCATTTAGGTGAACAAGCACTTCAGTTTTCCTTTCATTTCTCTCTTTGGTTTCTTTTCCCTTTTCCATTTATACACTTTACTCTGTTTAATGGTTTTCCAGACTATTCATGTCCTCTCACTTTCATGGTGTTCTTTTATTCATGCCCCCTGGTTGTAGCAACCATGTTTTGTTGTCATGTGTCAGGGACTTTTGGTTTAAGACCTTCAGCTATGTAGACTTGAGCTAGACTTCCTGTTGTCTGGAAGAAAAAAAAGACAACAAAATCATGCCATAACTGCAAGTGAAAGGGTTGCAATAGCTTTTCTCTCCACATTCAAGAGATTAGATCATTCAGTGGTGCTCATAATATAGTGTAAGAAAATAATAATATAAGCTTTAATGTCTATTTTATTAAATTGCTTGATTTATGAAATCCTACACCTTTTTCTTCAACCAACAAAAATTTCATGGGTAACGTGAATGATAATGACTAATGACTACTACTATGGTGAGAAAAGTATGTCACATATTCTAGCATATCAATCAAAATATTTGCTGGGCCCCTACTTTGTGATTGTCTGGTCGCTATCAATATATATAGACACCACCCAGATACCATGCCAACTGTC